>NC_138378.1:85527992-85570916 GCF_054177405.1 Leptonychotes weddellii
GTCTCTTCAGGAAATCTATTGCATATTTTTTCCTGCTTTGTCAAAGATTATTTGACCATAGAGTTGAGGGTCCATATCTGGGCTCTCTATTCTGTTCCATTGGTCTATATGTCTGTTTTTGTGCTAGTACCATACTGTCTTGGTGATGCAAAAATTGACAAGTCAAGAAACAACAAATGTTGGAGAGGTTGTGGAGAAAGGGGAACCCTCTTACACTGCTGGTGGGAATTTAAGTTGGTACAGCCACTTTGGAAAGCAGTGTGGAGGTGCCTCAGAAAATTAAAAATAGAGCTACCTTATTACCCAGCAATTGCACTACTGGGTATTTACCCCAAAGACACAGATGTAGTGAAAAGAAGGGCCATATGTACCCCAATGTTCACAGCAGCAATGTCCGCAATTGCCAAACTGTGGAAAGAGCCGAGATGCCCTTCAACAGATGAATGGATAAAGAAGATGGGGTCCATATATACAATGGAATCTTACTCAGCCATCAGAAAGGATGAATACCCAGCTTTTACATCAACATGGATGGGACTGGAGGAGATTATGTTAAGTGAAATAAGTCAAGCAGAGAAAGTCAATTATCATATGGTTTCACTTATTTGTGGATCATAAGGAATAGCATGGAGGACATTAGGAGAAGGAAGGGAAAAAATGAAGGGGGGGAAATTGGAGGGAGAGATGAACCATGAGAGAATTTGGACTCTGAGCAACAAACTGAGGGTTTTAGAGAGGAGGGGGGTGGGGGGATGAGTTAGCCCGGTGATGAGTATTAAGGAGGGCATGTACTGCATGGAGCACTGGGTGTTATATGAAAACAATGAAGCGTGGATCACTACATCAAAAACTAATGATGTATTGTATGGTGACTAACATAACATAATAAAATTAAAAAAAAAAAGAAATTCTTAAATACAAACATTCATGTTTAACAATGTCAAGGTGAGGAAAGATATGGACTCTTTAAATTCAAATTTGCATATTCACATTTGGTAAAGTCCAGTCTGGTTTGTAGTTTCAATTATTGTTACTATGTTAAACTAATTCTATTTAAAACATAATTCATTATTTCTGTATGCATACTTCTTGTTTTTAAAAAAAATTTTATTTAAATGCAGTTGACAAGCATGCATATTAGCTTCAGGTGTATAACAGTGATCTGACAAGTTTATACATTATACTATGCTCACCCCAAGTGTACTTACCATCCGTCACTATATAACGCTATTACAGTATCATTGACTACATTCCTTATGCTGTGCCTTTTATTCCCATGACTTACTCATTCCATTATGGGAAGTCTGTATCTCCCACTCCCCTTCATCCATATGCCCATTCCCCCTACCCTTCCTCTCCCTCCCTGCACCCCACCCCCTGCCCTGGCAACCATCAGCTTGTTCTCTATATTTACGGGTCTAATTCTGCTTCTTGTGTTTCTTTTTAAATGGCATCACCAAATTCCTAAGTAGTGCCTGATTTTAAAAGAGAATAAAGAGTTATCCTTCACTTCTCTTTTTCCATACTACTATTCATAGCATTTTTTAAAAAAGATTTTATTTATTTACTTATTTGAGAGAGAGAGAGAGAGTGGGGGGTGGGGCAGAGGGAGAGGGAGAGAGGAAGCCCTAAGCAGACTCTGTGCTCAGCACTGAGCCTGACGTGGGTCTCAATCTCATAACGCTGATATCATGACCTGAGCCGAAATCAAGAGTCGGACACTTAATTGACTGGGCCATCCAGGTGCCCCTATTCATGGCACTTCTAAGGAAATACCAAATACTGTTTACTTTACTTTTTAGCTCAGAGATTATTACATCCACTGATTGCTTCAAGAATATCTTAACTAGTTTCACTGACACTAGTTTTGCCTCAATTCCCACAGTGCTATCATATTGGTGTTTTCAAACTTTATGTCTGATATGTGCTTTTCCTAAATAAAACCTTTTTTAATGGTTGCCTATAAAGTTCAAAATGTCTACTGCATCAGCTAGCAATTATGACCAAGGAGCAAATCCAGTCCACTACTTATTTCTGTAAGCGTGACAAGCTAAAATGATTTTTACATTGATTACATTTTAAGTAATTATATAATTACCTAAACAGTATCTTTGATTGTGCTTCTTGGTCTATAAAACCTAGAATATTTACTTGTTGGCTTATAGAACAAGATTGTAAACTCCTATGTGAGGAACCTGTGGAAAGCCCATTACATACACTGTTACTCTATCAGCCTTCTCTCTCACTACACCATTAACACTCAACTTTCTAACAAAGTCGATCCTGGAAATTGTTGAATTTCTAGAAAATAAAATGCTCATTCTCAGCTCTGGGCCTTACCCTCAGTGCCCTCTAAGTCTGAAACATTTAACTCCTATCTTTATCATTGGATAAGCCCTTTCTTCCTTCAAATTCAATTTACCTTCCAGGAAACTTTATAGAGCTTCCTTGTTCTAAGTAGGGGGCAGTTTGGTTCTCTGGCAAACTGTCATTTTTAAATCTGTATTATACTTGTTCTTTAGTGGAATGAATGGTAGTTTTCACTTAGTCTCCACTAAATGGCTACCACAGTGTCTCCCATCTATTATGTTCCTCTGCACTATGACTTGCCACATTCCTATGAAGTGGTGGAGCCTATATCTCCACCCCTTGAATCTGGGCAGGACTTGCAACTTGACTAATAGCCTATGACAGAATTGACACTATAACAGATATGAGAATATTCCTGCCACTTCGAAGCCAGTGTCCAGGTAAGAACTGTCATTATTCTGGGTCCATCAAGTGTTAATCAGCCTATTACCCAATAAGCCTATTATATGATGAGGCCATGAAGAATGAGATGTCATCTACAGAGAGAAAGAGAGGTGAAGCAGCAATGAGACACCAGCCACATGAATGAAGAAGCCACTGTGGAAGCAGATCTGCTGGCCCTGGTGCTGTATTTTATACTACATGGATCAGAGGCAAATTGCCCACCCAAGCTCCTTCTACATTTCTGACCTATAAAATGTAAGCGAAATGAAATTGTTGTTTCAAACCAATAGCTTTTGGTGGTGGTTTGTCATAATGCCATATACAACCAGAACAAAATAACTGCCTCATTGCTAATTTGTTTTTCCCATTTGAATGTAAGGTTTAGATGACTGAATAAAATTCTCTCTTACTGAGTTTGTTTCATGAAGCTTGGCATATGGGAAATACCTGTTACATGCTTAATGAATGAATGAGTGCATTTTCAAAGTTGAATATAAGATTGAATATGTAAATGGATCAAGTTCCAAGAAGTGTGTAGCTAGCAGATGCTGTCTCCTATGGAGAGAAGAAAAAATAAGGGAACTGAAAAGAAAGTGGCAAGAATGGTAAGGAGGCAGAAAGTGGACTTATATGGGGAAGAGGGAAAATAACTGGGGAGGAGGTGGTATGAAGGTGTGCTGGGGGGTCACCAAGACCAACTCTAGGTTTGATGATTCATTAAATGGATTTAACATATAGTCTAACTAATGACTATGATTTATTGTGGTGAATGAATATAAAGCAAAATTACCAGAGGGAAAGCATATGGGGTAAAGTCCTGGGGAAACCAGGTGCACATTTCTAAAGGTTCTCTCCTGGAGGAATCATACAGGATGCCACTTAATTCCCTAGCAATGAATTGTGACAGCATTTGTGAAATGTTGCCAACTAGAGAAGCTCATTAAAGACTCAGCATCCAGGGTCTTTGTTGGGGTTTGGTCATGTAGGCAGCTTCTGCTTAGCACATACAGAAATTCTAGACATTTGGAGTAAATACGTTCAGTATAAATTATACTCTTTATACAAATAGTTTAGATATAGTAAATAAGCCACTCTGATCAGTTCTGGGGATGGTGGAAATCTCCTGATATCTAAGTTTCTAGATTACAGCTGAATAGTAGTCAGGCCTTTTATTATAACTCTTTTCTGCATAGAAGGGAAAAGGTATAGTCCTCAGAGGCTATCCTCAGCCCCTCAGACACTGTCATCAGGAAGTCATTTGTAACTCCAGAGGAAAAAACCTACTAAGTGTTGTGTTAACCTTATATTAAGTAGATCCACATTTTCGATTAAGACAACCTTCTACTGATAGTCTTTAACAGAACATGTAAAAAGTTAGTTTTTAGTATGAAAGATAAATTCTTTCCAAATAATTCTAACATTAAAAGAGAATCTTCCAGAATGGTTGCACCATTTTGTATTCCTACCAGCACTGTAATAGAGTTCCTGTTGCTCTACATCCTTGCCAGCATTTGGTGTTGTCAGTGTTCCAGATTTTGATCATTCTAATAGGTATACAGTGGTATATTACTGTTATTTTAATTTGCATTTTTCTAATGACATGAGTGTGCAGTATCTTTTCATATGCTCACTTAGCATTTGTATAGTTTCTTTGGTGAGATGTGTGTTAAGGTTCTTGGCTCTTTTTTCTATCAAGTTATTTGTTTTCTTACTGTTGAGTTTAAAAAGTTCTTTGTATATTCTGGATAAGAGTCCTTTATCAGATATGTCTCTTGAAAATATTTCTCGCAGTCTGTGGCTCATCTTTTTATTCTCTTGACATTGCCTTTTGTAGAACAAAAGTTTTTAATTTTAATGAAGTCTAGTTTATACATTATTTCTTTCATGGGTTGTGCCTTTGGTGTTGTATCTAAAAAGGTATCACCATATTCGAGGTCATCTAAGTCTTCTCTTATGTTATCTTCAAAGAGTTTGATAGTTTTGCATTTTACATTTAGGTCTGTGATCTATTTTGAGTTAATTTTGGGGAAGGATATAAAGTCTGTGTCTAGATTTAATTTTTGGATATAGATATCCACTTTTTCCAGCATCATCTGTTGAAGAGACTATCTTTGCTCCATTGCATTAATGGCCTTTGCTCCTTTGTCAAAGATCAGTTGACTATACAAATGTGGGCATATTTCTGGGCTACTTTTTCATTGACTTATTTGTCTTTTCTTTGTCAAAATCAAACTGTCTTCATTTCTGCAGCCTTATAGTAAGTCTTGAAATTGAGTAGTGTCAGTTCTCCAACGTTGTTCTTCTCCTTCCATATTGTATTGGCTATTCTGGTTCTTTGCCTCTCCATAAAAACTTTAGAATCAGTGTGTTGATATTGACAAAATAATTTGGTTGGATTTCGATTGGGATTGCATTTACTCTGTCGATTGTGGTGAGAAGAACTGATATCTTGACAATATTGAGTTTTCCTATTCATGAACATGGACTAATTCTCCATTTATTTTGTTTTTCCTTAATTTCATTTATCAAAGTTTTGTAGTTTTCCTCATACAGATCTTTACAGATTTTGTTAGATTTATACCTAAGAATTTCATATTTTGGTGCTAATATAAATGGTATTGTGTTTTTAGTTTCAAAATACAACTTATTCATTGCTGGTATATAGGAAAGCAATTTGGCTTTTGTATATTAACTTTGTGTTGTACAACTTTGCCACAATTGCTTATTATTTCCAAGAGGTTTTTTTTTTTCTTTTTTTGGTAATTTTTTTGGATTTTCCACATAGATGATCATGTCATCTGTAAATACAGACAGGGTATTTCAAATCTGCATACCTTTTCTTTTCTTTTCTTGTTGCATTAGCTATTACTTCCAGGATGATATAAAAGGAATGGTGAGAGAAGACATTCATGTCTCATACCTGATTTTAGTGGTAAACTTCAATTTCTCACTATTAAATATATTGGTTGTAGAATTTTTTATATACTTTTTATCTAGTAGAGGAAATCCTCTCTATCCCTAGTTTACTGAGAGTTTTTATCATGAATAGGTTTTGAATTTTGTCTAATACATTTTTCTGCATTGATTGATAATTGTGTAATTTTTCTTAAGCATATTGATATGATAAGTTGCATTAAATTTTATTCTGAATGCTGAAGCAGTTTGGCATACCTGGTATAAATCTCACTTGGTTGTGGTGTGTCATTCTTTTTATACAATAATGGATTCATTTTGCTAATATGTTTATTGAGAATTTCTCTATGTTCATCAGAGATATTGGTATATCTCTGTAGTGGTATAGTTTTGGTATAGTTTTCTTGCTATGTCTTTGGTTTTAGTATTAGGGTAATGCTGGCCTCATAGAATGAGCTAGGAAGTATTTCTTGTACTTCTATCCCTGAAAGAGAATGTACAAAATTGGTACATTTTCTTCCTTAAGTGTTTAGTGAAATTCACCAATGAACCCATCTAAGCATCGTGCTTTCTGTTTAATTAAAGTTATTGATTACTGATTCAATTTAATTAATATATATATATGCCTATTCAGATTGCCTTATTTTTTCTTGTGTGACTTTTAGCAAATTGTGTCTTTCAAACAATTGGTTCATTTCATCCAAGTTATCAGATTTGTGTCTTAGTAATTTGTGTTCTCTCTTTTTTCTTAGCCTAACCTTCAGTTATTTTTATAAGGCCTTTTGGCTTTTAAATTCTTCTGCTATTACACATTATTTTCTTTATATAGACTTTAAATCAACTCTAAAGTCTTACTATGTAATATCTGTGTAAAAATATATTTACATTGAATTATATTTACATATAATTTAAAAATATGTAGAATATACATACATACATAAATGTAGCTTATTATCTATATATATACATACACACACATACACATATATATACATACATACACACACACACAAGTATTAACTAATGTACTCTAAAATATTTTATCAATTATAGAGGCTACTGCAATAATTTTGAAGCAATGGCAAGGTCAGTCCTATTTCTGGACATAGAACAAACTAACTATTTAAAGAAGTAATTCCAAATAAAGTAACACATAAATTTTCAATATAAATTATTATTTAAAAAAAATATTAATGCCTGGCTTAGTTAATGGCAAATAAGGGAACTCTTCAGAGACTAGAAAGCACAAGAAAATGAGAGTTCTGACTAGAAGCAGGTAAGTCAAGTCAGCTTTTCCCCTAGGCTTATTTATCAATTCCTGGTGGCCTAAGCCATAATTTGAAGAGTTATACAACTAAGTTATTGGGGGACAAAGAGAGAGGCCCAACAGGATGGGAGTTCAGATTTAAGGACCCCACACAAAATCAAATAATTCAAGAAGCAATTCTCTCAATAGGTGAAGTCAAAAGAAAATCCAATTTTATGGAAATGGGGAGGATGCCTGAGTGATTAAGCCTTGGTCCTGAGCCAGAATAAAAAGCATCTGTGGAGAATTTATAAGTCTCTACTCACATAGGTTTTTAAGTTTGAATTTATATTCATTTGTATCACTCTCCCCCAACCCTCTGCCAAAACTACCTTGAGATTTAAAACAGCTCAGAGTTGGTAGAGTCCACAGGCACTTGATAGAAACAAATGCAAGTCCTCTTTAGATTAAGATATCCTTAATCATAATTTTAAATAATTCTCAAACCTAAGAATTCAAGGAATAGAGGCTCATATTCAAAAACAACTAAACACCTGAGGAACTGAAGCCATAAACAGAAGCCATTAATGAAACAACAACAAAATAAACACACACACACACACACACACACACACACACCCTAAGCTGAATACTGGAGCTATAGAATATAATATAAATGGATTTTATATATTTAAGGAAATAAAAAAATAAAATGAAAGTATGATAAAGGTATAAGACACTAACAAATCTGACAAATTTGAAAATAAACTAAATAAATTTTAGGATTGAAAAATAAAATAAGTAATGTAAAAATAAGATAGTGAGTTTAAACTTCAGATTTGTCACAGTTGAGGAAATTCGTGACCTGGACATTTGTAGTAAGAAATTACACAGAATGAGGCAAAGAGACAAAGATAAAAGATAGATAGATAGATAGATAAAAATAAAGACACAGTCATTAAAAAAATAGAGTATATAGTAAGATGGTCCAGCATACATGTAATTTGTGTCCCCAAAAAAGAGACAACAGAAAAAAATGAGCATGAGCAATATTTTGAGAAATAATAGCTGACAAATGTCTGGATGAATGAAATAGCCGAATTCCCATTTCAGTAAGTTTAATGCATCCAAAGCCAAATTAGACACACACACACTCACTGACAGAAGTTAATGTAACTATAGAAAACCAAAGACACCAAGATAATTATAAAACATAGCCTCAGATAAAATATAATCTAAAAGAACACTAGTTATATGAAAGCTAAATGCTCTGCAGAAAGAAAGCCTATAAGAAAATGACATGATAATATCCTCAGCTATTGAGGAAATATAATATACATGATAATTCTATACTCTGTGAAATTATTTTTCATTTTCTTTGTCTTTTTAAAAGAAAGTTAACAGAATATGACCATAAATCTCACAGATTTATCTTTAAGAAAAAATTTAAAAAAACATTCTGGAAGGAAGGTCTAAAAATTGAGAAAGGCCAGGTTGTAGCCACTCCACAGAAATGAGATGAATCCCCAGCCAAAATCTGGTTTGGGACTTACAATGCTTATAATGTGATGCATTATAATAATGCATTATAATGCACTCTAATGATGGTAATTAGGGTTGTGGGGCTGGGGTGCCGGTTCTTCTGAGAAAGCAGGGTCTTGCATGGTTTGAACTTCTATAGCACTTGGGCTTTCTTTTTAGCTTGTCCAGATGTGAGGCAGAAGAAGAATAGGGAAGGGCGCACTTTAAAAGGTATTGGCAGATAAACATAACAAATGGAGTATGACTCTTTATTTCAGCTGTTAATCAATAAAGATATTAAGAAACAATTATTATTAAATGACAGGTCTAGTCCTGTGATTTAGCGCTCTTTTAGCCTCTACAAGAGTGTGTAAGAAAGGATATATTTTTTAAAATATAAATGAGTGCATTAATTATGAAAACAGAGAAAAAAGAGGAGCAGAGCCCCCAGAAGTAAAAAAAAAAAAAAAAGCCATTTTTGAAAAATATAGGTTGGAAATTAAACTTCTCTTTGATATCTTAAGGTGCATAAGGGAACAGCATCGTATCAGACCCACAAGGATCTGTGTAATTTCTGTATAGCACTAAATAGAACATAAAGTTTCAGGAGCATTTCTTAGTATCTAATTTACTACTAGGAAGAGATTTACACAATGAAATGAACTTCCCCATTGTTCCTTTCTTTTCTTTCTGAGTCATTTATTCATTAAATCCAATCTTAAATTCCTCAAAGATCTTGACAACAACATCTATTCTTTTGGACACCATATGATGTCCCATACTTAGTGAAATAAATGGTCAATTTGGAAGTAAGATACCTTGTACATCATTTTCTGTGAGGCTATATGACTCTTCTGTGCCCAGCACTGTAACAGTTGCTATGGGGAAGTAGATAGAAAGAGAAGGTACAAAATAAAGTAGAAACGAGGGGTATCTGTGTGGCTCACTTGGTTGAGCATCTGACTCCTCATTTCAGCTTTGGTCCTGATCTTGTGGCTTGTGAGATTAAGCCCCACATCCGGCTCCACACTCAGAGGGAGTCTGGATATTCTCTCCCTCTGCTCCTTCCCCCACTCCCAATCTTATAAATAAATAAATAAATAAATAAATAAATAAATAAATAAATAAATAAATAAATAAAAAGTAGAAACAACAAGAACACAAAAGCACTTCATTGGTAATATTCAAAATGAAGCTAACCAGTATATACTATGAGGAAATGTGGCTTGAGTCAGAAATTGAAGAAACTCACCACTGGTTAGTACAAATAGAAGGAGAATTCCTTGATTAAAATACAAATATGGAGGGTTCAGGATATGTCCAGAGCGTGAGAAGGAAAGTAAGGTCAAACTGGTGAAACTGACAAGTCCTTTTCAAGATCTGCTTGGGGAAGGAAGGCTGGTGCAGCCAGCAGTAAAATTGAAAAATTATGGCAAGAGCAGCCTGACAGAATGCTTTAGTATTTCTAATTCTGCTACTTACAAAATCATCTTCTAATTTGAAACTTTGCTTCTTGGCTTCCCTAATGGAACCAAATAATTTTTAATATAAAATATTCAATTGGCTCTCTTAATATAAATATTAATTTTCTGAGTTTTAAACAGTTTTCCTAGATTTTATCTTATTACATTCTTTTAAAAAATCTATAAACCTCGTAATTGCCTTTTGAATAAAATCCGTATTTCCTATGTGCTATTCAGAATAATAATGATAAGCTCCCTAAGTACATGCCAATCTTTCTAACAAAATCTCTTCATCTCTACCCCAGTTATACTGGTTTCCTTTTTCTCTTAGTTTTCCACGTGTGGGTTTACTTCAAATTGATGATGATATTCTTCCCATCTTTCTTACATTTTTATGTAATATTCTACTCCTACTCCTACTTCTCCTTCTTTTCATTTTCCTCCCCCTCCTTCTTTTCTCTCTCTCTCTCTATATATATATGTATACACACAAAATCTACCTCCACCTCATCTTGTCTCTGCCAAGGAGGAGCTCTGACATGATTCCAAGATTAAAAAGATAGGGGCATTATAGGACAGAGTTTGAGTGTGAAAAAGAAACACATTGAATATTGTTGTGTAAGCAGTCATATCTACTTTAGAATCTGGTTCTTCAACTCCCTCTCTCTAAAATTATGTTGACTTTTTTTTTTCTCTCTCTCTTTCTAGGAACTATGGGAAAAGACTAGCTTGGTGTAACCTCAATTTCATTGGGCAGTATATCTTATTTTGCAAAAGCTAAATGGGTCCATGAGGAATGGAGGATCTATAAAGGGCACTTAAGTATGCTTTGCCTAAGGGGAATTCTCATTTCGCAATTGATTCTGTATTTTTCTTAGTTCTGAGGAACCACCCCTGTACTTGGAGCTGATGTCTCATGAGAACAGGTAAAGTGATTTCATTTCTATGGCATTTTCCTCTATCACGATTACAAAAGTGACATCTCCACCAGCACCAATACCACTTGCCACCTGAGAACATAATTTTCATGTGGACTTTTACATACTGTCTTTCTCAGCAATGTTTTAGTGTGTAGTACAATGCCTTTTGTGTATCAGTAACTTAATAATTATTTATTGAATGAGTGAATCACACTGAGAGATGATAAATAAAACAGCTTAAAAATATCTGACAAGCTTGCCATGATCACAAGATTCATAAAGCAAAGTTGTAGACTATTGAGAAACTATTTAAATATTTTAAGCAGGGAAATTACAATAAAATTTCCACATGCATATGCCCCCTTTGGCTACAAAATAGATAATAAATTTTAACAAGATGGAATTGGATGATGAGACCAGTAATATAGTTATTACCACATATAAAAGTGGTATCAATGGATAAGGAGAGAAGTGGACACACTTAAAATAAGTTTCTGAGATAAAATTAATAGGTCTTTGTTATGGGTTATATGCAAGCAGAGAGGGAAAAAAGAAGTTTCAAGGATACCTCAAATTTCCATTTGGGGAAATGAGATGAATATTGGTGCCTCTTACAAAGATGGACAGAGAGAAGAAAATCTTAGAAGAAAGCATGAATTCATTTTGATGATCTTCTTTTTGAAGTTTTCTTAAAATGACTGAATAAAATATTTTATCAGGTTATGCATATGACTCTTCATGTCAGAAAGAGGTTTGGGCAGGGAATAAATTTAGAAGTCATCAGCACTGAGTAATCTGCACCACAGGCATACATAATATGGACTAGGGAGAAAGAGAAGGGTGGGGAAAAAAGATGGAATCCTAGAGAGGAGGCTTAAAAATTTCATTATTCAGAAGGTGTCCAAGATGGTGGAGCAGTAGGAGACCTTACTTTCGTCTGGTCCCAGGAATTCAGCTAGATAGCAATCAAATCATTCTGAACGCCTGTGAACCCAACCAGAGATCTAAGAAAAGAATAGCTGCAACTCTACAAATAGAAAAGTGACCACTTTCTGCAAGAATGACAAGATGGAAAAACCCACCTCAAAAAAGAGAACAAGAGGCAGTACTGACAGGGACCTAATCAGTATGGACATAAGTAAGATGTTGGAACTAGAGTTCAGAATAATGATTATAAAGATACTAGCTGGGTTTGAAAAAAGCATGGAAGACACTAGAGAATCCCTTTCTGGAGAAATAAAAGAACTAAAATCTAACCAAGTCAAAATCAAAGGTTATTAATGAGATGCAATCAAAAATGGAGGCTCTAACTGCTAGGATAAATGAGGCAGAAAAGAGAATTAGTGATATAGAAGACAAAATGATGGAGAATAAAGAAGCTGAGGAAAACAGATAAACAACTACTGGATCACGAGGGAAGAATTCGAGAGATAAGTGATACCATGAAGCAAAACAATATTAGAATAATTGGGATCCCAGAAGAAGAGGAAAGACAGAGAGGGGCAGAAGGTAAACTGGAGCAAATTATAGTGGAGAACTTCCCTAATCTGGGGAAGGAAACAGGCATCCAAGTCCAGGAGGCACAGAGAAGCCCCCTCAAAATCAATAAAGATAGGTCAACACCCCGACATATAATAGTGAAACTTGCAAATTTCGGAGACAAAGAGAAAATCCTGAAAGCATCTCAGGACAAGAGGTCTGTAATCTACAAGGGTAAAAACATTAGATTGGCACCAGACCTATCCCCAGAGACCTGGCAGGCTAGAAAGGACTGGCATGATATATTCAGGGTGCTAAACGAGAAAAATATGCCACCAAGAATACTTTATCCAGCTAGGATGTCATTCAAAATAGAAGGAGTGATAAAAAGCTTCCAGGACAAACAGAAACTAAAAGAATTTGTGATCATCAAACCAGGTCTACAAGAAATATTAAAAGGGATCCTTTCAGGAAAGAGACAAAAAGTAACACAGACCAGAAAGAAATAGAGACACTATACAGAAACAGTCACTTTACAGGTAATACAATGGCACTAAATCCACATTTTTCAATAGTTACTCTGAATATAAATGGGCTAAATGCCCCAATCAAAATACACAAGGTATTAGATTGGATAAAAACACAAGACCCATCGATATGCTGTATCATTTTAGACCCAAAGATACCTCCAGATTGAAAATGGTGGGAATGCAAACTGGTGCACCCACTCTGGAAAACAGTATGCAGGTTCCTCAAAAAGTTGAAAATAGAGCTACCCTACAACCCAGCAATTGCACTATTGGGTATTTACCACAAAGATACAGATGTATTGAAAAGAAGGGGCATGTGCACCCCAATGTTTATAGCAGCAATGTCCACAATAGCTAAACTATGGAAAGGGTCCAGATGTCCATCGACAGATAAATGGATAAAGAAGATGTGGTGTATACACACACACACACACACACACTGGACTATTACTCAGCCTCAAAAAAATGAAACCTTGCCAATTTCCATCCAACGTGGATGGAACCATAGGGTATTATGATAAGTGAAATAAGTCAATCAGAGAAAGACAATTATCATATGATCTCCCTCATATGTGGAATTTAAGAAACAAAACAGCAGATCATAGGGAAAAAGAGGAAAAAATAAAACAAGATGAAACCAGAGAAGGAGACAAACCATAAGAGACTTAATCATAGGGAACAAATTGAGGGTTGCTGGAGGGGAGGGAGGTGAGGGGATGGGGTAACTGGGAGATAGACATTAGGGAGGGCACAAGATGTAATGAGTACTGAGTATTATATAAGACGGATGAATCGCTGACCTCTACCTCTGAAACCAAGAATACATTATATGTCAATTAATTGAATTTAAATTTTAAAAAAAAGGGAAAAAAAGAAATTTTATTTTTCATTGTCATGGTAAAAAATAATGAAACACAGAATGAGAAAGAGCCTCAAGATTGGGAGAAGAACCTAAACTGTCATGGAAGATGAAGGAAGTAAATTTTAAGAAATAGCTAATGAGTCATATTTCAGGTATTTTTGATTCATTAGGGGAAGTTCAACATATGCCCTTCAAGTTCAGCCACATATAGTTAACTGATGACCTCAGTCGGAGCACTTGTGTTCATCATAACTTGGGCCAAAGGGGAATGACAGTAGACTGAGTAAGGAACAGAAGGTAGGAGGAGAAAAATGGACTAAGTCTAGAAAAAGAAAAGTATTTTTACAAGTTTGGCTTCTAGAGGAGAGAAGAAAACATTACTAGCCTCAGCCCTACTCCCCACAAAATAAGGAAGAGCTGAATAAGTGGTCTATTTCATCTTTTCCTTGTTTAAGCTTATTGAATTTGAAAGGGACTTGAATGTGTTTAAACATTTCTCGCAAGAATTTTTGTGAAAGAGACAAGATGAAAGACATCTTGGAGACTATCACTGGCCATCTTTAGGTACTTGACAAGCCCAGACACAATGTCTAACATACAGTGATCCCCAAACAAGCTGATATGAATTCATGCAACACAAACTGGCCACTGCAAGCCTGTCTGGACTGCTTTGCTGGACTGGGAACAAAGGACATTCATACTTCTCTTTCTGTCTCCCCACAGTGTAAAAAGCTGTGTAGGAAACTCGATCAATGGTGACCAAGCACATCCATCTTCCCCTGATTTCCTATTGCTTAGCACAGTTCCTGGCATGGAGGATGCTCTGTTTAACTATTTGTTGTTTAGACAGCCAAATAAATAAGTAAGTAGGGAATAAATCCAGTAAGACAGGCCCTCACGAAGGCTCTACTAGCTGTTTTCTTAAATCTACATCTTGTATGTTGGCCATGGGGTAGGTATTCCACACATTTCTTATTTACCTGGAAATTTCTGTGTTCCTTGAAGAGGGCCACATAAATAACAAAATTACACATTTCCCTTTCTATGTCCAGTTAGTCTAATTGATCTGTTACAGATCTCATGGCTTTGATCATCTTAATGGGTACTTATTTTAGGGTTTTTACTTTTTTTGCTCAACTTGATTTGTTTTCATGCATACAATTCTGGGTAAGGATATCCACACACCACACTGACTTTTATTATTAACTTTAAATGAAAAATATATTTTAGATGAACTTAATGTCATTTTTTAAATTTATATTTGTCTCCTTTTTGTTTTCTTTACTATTATTGTCTACATGTTAAATGTGCAAGAATGCTTCCAATCAGTGTATTTTAAAATGTAACAGCAAACCAGTGAAGCGAAATAACAGTATACAAAATCTGTTTGCAAATCTAATTTTTGGTGCAAAGAGAGAGCTGGGCTTGATCTGGAAACTCTCATTCCAGTCTTTTTCTTGGTTTTTAGAGAACAATATTTGGCAGCTGTGTTCTTTGCTGTTGGAAAATGAATGAAAAATTTACCCTTCTCTTGACTGGAAGACAATTTCTCTTCTTTAGCAGGGTTTTCTTAGAGCTGTATGATGTTTCAGTTACTTCATTCTAGTATACAGTAGAATAGCAGTTTCCCCTCTTATCTCTCAGAGAGGAAACTTGAACCAGGTATGTCCCTCTCTCTTTTGGCTCTATACCTCATTGTAATGACAGCAAATAGATCTATATTACAACTTTAAAAAAGACTGCTGATGGGAAGAAAGAAATAGAATGAATTTAACAATTCAGTAATAATCATAGCTTTTTTGACATACCATTAATAAAAACTCTATTACCCAGCTCAGTCATATAGTTTTAAATTCATGGTCATGACTTCCAGGTACTTAAAAAAACAAACCAACCAACCACCAGAAACATGAAAATTGATGTAAATTTGGATCTCATATAGAGGTCAATCACTGTTTCTATTAATTCCTATCTCAAAAACCTAAAGTATCATATACTATATAGATTTCTAAAGAAATGCTATTAAGTTTTATATATGACTTTTTTAAAAAAAATTGAAAACAATACATTGTGCTTATTTAAAATACTGAATTGTGCTAAAGTGCTTATAATGTTAAGAAACACTTTCAGTTTCAGATTTCTCCACTGACAGCTGTTCCTTTTGGTATTACTGTTCTATCTATAATGTCCATGTTACCTACTGATTTAATCACAGAGGTAATATCAATAAACTTCTTACTAAATTTTTAAATTTTTTTTTCACTTAACACCTCTCCCATAGCCTCCAAATATTTATATCTCAAGTACCAACATTATTTGGACTCTTCTGATTTTCTTTCATTTTGGACATCATAGTTTAAATCCTTAGGTTATACCTTTTCTATAGAATTCTTTTTGTATGGATACAGTGTTTTCATGATTCTCTTTAAATATATTTATTGGGATAATTATGAAATTAAATTCACTCAAATCATTTGTTTTCTCCAGGACAGATATTTTTTTCTTGCTCTTTATTTTTTATTCTTCATGATCTCCTAAAATACCTACTATTTTGTTTTCTGATTGGATGTGCATGACTGTGTGTCCACCTGTGCGTCTATATGTGTATATGTGTGTGTTTCAGAATGAATCTATTAAAAGTTAACAGAGGTCTCTAGAGCTTGTTAAATGGGAGATTTCACCTCAGGTATACTTGTCCAGAAGCCCACTCCAGGTGGAGAAAAGGAATGGCTAAGGGCCAACTGTTTCATACACAGACCTTTAAGTCATTCCCCTCCTTCCTATCCCAGGTCTCATGTTCACTCCCACTTTGGGACCTGGTGCTTCAGAACCTCCCCAGGTTTCTGTTGAGCTGACTGCTTCTCCCATTGGCTCTGAGCTATCATAGCACGTGCTCAAGGATGCAGCTTCTTCTCCTTTGATTTATCAAATATGCCTCCATTTATTCTGTCCTGATGTGGAAATTTGTTGTATTGCTTAGTAGCTGATGACCCCCATCTTGTTTTCATACCTTTGTGGATATACACCTTTTAATTTTTTGGCATTATTTTAGTATAGCCTTAGAAGGAGAAACAGATAAACATATGTAACTGTGTCAATAACTATAATACAGTGTTCCATTTGGCTTTGAGGTTAGGTTTATTTTCATTCTTTTAACTGCATCCCATTCTTAGGGGAGAGATGACAGCTTCAAATCATCTAAATGAAGCTGGCTCTTGTAAGAAACTGGGTACCAAGCTCCATGTATTGCACTGAACTTAAGTCCCAGCAAATTACATTGTCTTTTAAAACTGCAGAAACAGACAGAACCTGTCTGTGGAACTTAACACTGCTTCTAGTTTATAGATTCTCTACAACAATTAAGGACAATAATCAATAGGACTTTCTTACTGATCATGAAAGATCTAGCAAGAGTACAATGCATGAATTAAATCATGTACTCTCTGTGCACACATTCTTCAAGGATTTTATACTTCTGACTGTTTATAATGTAAAGACATATGACACTAAAATATTAAAATACCATGTAACGTGACATCCATAGTTCTTTCCAAAGTATTATTATATTGGAATTTTTGAGGCTAACAAAAATGCCATGAAATAGACCCCATTTACCCTCCCTGCAAAAAAGGAAAATAAAATATTATAATCTAGTTTAAGTTCACAGATGTGAATAGTTCAGTTTAAGATAAATTAAGTCAGTCATACAACTCTGGGACCAAATTTAAATACATGTTAATGACTCTTTCAGTGTTTTACCTTTCCCACAGCCTTGTCTGCTAAATCTAAAGATACATACCTCTTATCAAATATGTACATAAGCCTTTAGAATAATTTAATAAATTTGAGGTACTCTTAGATCCCCAAGTATCTAAATGCCTGTTTAGTAAAGTTTAAATGTATTCTGCCTAGCAAATCATTTTGTTTTCACTTACTAATTATGCTTTATGTTCCACTACTAAAATTTCATTTTATTAATTTAATCCTAGAAGGTATTTTGCCCACCTTACAATAGGTTCTTCCAAGACATGAAGCTTTAAATGTGCTCAAACTAAGTTGGAACATATTCACACCAGATTTGAAACACTTAATTTTGAAAAAAGAGAAGAGGAAAGAAGATAGTTAGCTACTATCCACCAGAATGTATTTGAACTATTATTTTTTAACCAGTATTTATCTAAAGGCTAGATTTAGATTTGGGCACACTAAAGGAAAACAGAATGCTATTTCATAAATTTCATTAGGATCAGTCCAGTCTGAGGACATATAAGCAGTCCTATTTTTACAACACATTCACTAGCCAGTTATAATTGTATTTCAAGTTACCATATGAATGAGAGAGAATGAGTGATTTCCTTCCAAATTACTCGTTTTCACTGAATCCTCCTCTTATGACTATCTTAAATAGAAACTAGATTCATTTACAGTAATTAGTAAGAGTGGGAGGCATATCTACATGACTAACTAGATTGATTCTTTGCAGGTCAATGAGTGAGCAATTGAACAGATCATTGCACAATTGATTCGATCACAAAAGCAAATTGACCGTACTTCAAAAAAGCCAGATCTCTCATATCAGGGGAGTTAAGCACAGCACGGGAGTTCTGGGATGCCTGTATAAATGTTCTAACAAATCAATAGCATTCTGATTTCCTTATTCCAGTGACAGAAGCATAAAGGAAAGAAAACTAAACTAAGTCTCAAGAGGGCATTTTGAGTCCCAGTACTTCTATTAATTAGCTGTACAAAAGTTGGAAGACACAAAGAACATAAACAAGAAAGCAAGAGATAAGAGAGAAATAAGGCTTCAATCTGAGATGCTTCTCTTTAGAAGGGCAGCACTCACTAACTTGGAAGTAATGCTTCCAAATACTAGCAGTACCTTTTAAGTATCCTGGTGTACAGATATTTCTTGAGTAGTTATGGATCTAAACCGGAGAGTTCTTTCACATTCAAAAAATTTAGAGCACTCTATTGATTCATAAAAGCCATGAGCGATGGCTTTGTGACATGTCTACTTGGTTAGGCTAAGATATATTCCCCAGAATTCCCTTGCAGGTAGTTTTGGGAGGGTGAGCTACAAAGGAAATTCTTTCATGAGATTTTGTGGGCAGTGGAAGGCAGCAGCCAGTAGCTCTCCTAGTTACTCAAAGACTAGTACAGCTGTTGCTGCAGAGGTTATTTTGTAAACGTAATTAAAATCCTCTTTTAGTTGATTTCGAGTTAATCAAAAGGAAGAACATTATGGGTGCTCCTGACTTCATTAAGTGGGAGGCCTTTAAAAAGGGACTAATGACCCCTAGAGATGCAGAGACTCCAGATTGCAGAGAGGAAAGAAAACTGCAGAACCTTTCTTCATTCTGGGACCCGCCTACTCACCTCACTGCTGCTGACCTGGTTCACCTTAATGGTGTGAAGCAGCAGCTGGACCTATAATTTCTCTATCTTCCCCCGTAACTTTCTTCAGTTTCTACGACTCTTGGGCCAGGTGTGTACGTGTGTTCAGCTCCATGACAGAGATTCCCAGCTTCTGCAGGGTACCTTGCTAGGTCAGAGGCAACAGGAATTAGCATGGGTTTTAGTCCATCCTTGTTAGGGTTTCTGCTCATGCTTATGGGGGTTCAGGCTGCACTTAATTTTCCCTTCCTACCTGTCATGGATTCTGGATTACAGCATTAGTCTCGTGGGGACAGTCATGACTGCTTAGCCAGCCCCCACAAATTCCTACAAATATGAATACATATTTTATTTTATATTGTATAAATATATAAATAAGCTTATATATTGAATTCGTATAGATAATAAACATATAAATAAATATGTATTTTATGCATACATATGTAGGTTATATAAATACAAATTTCTCTTTTCTTTTCTTTCTTTTTCTCTTTTTCTTGTCTCTCTCTCCTGCACATGAAGGCTTATAACCCATGGGGGATCCAACTATGAAAAAAGAAAAGGGTTACTAAGCAATTGTTATGTAAATACATATGTATGTATATTCCACTGGTTCTGCTTTGCTGCTTGAACTCTAAAAAATAAACCATGTGAGACATAGAGAGATGTGATAGGAACTCAGGAACTTGGACACTCAAATCACATCCACAAATGACTGTCATTCACTCTTCTGAAAGGCACAGTAGGGAAATGTGCACAGAGGTATAAGTTGAGCACCATATTAGCCCTACATAGACTGAGCCCTAAATCCTACTGAACCACCTAAGTAAACTAAGACTATATAGCAAGAGTTCTCAAACTTGACTACACATTAAAATAACCTAAGACATTTTTACAAAAATATACCCATGCTTGGGCTCCACCTACATAAATTCTGATTTAATTGGCTTGTGTGGAGTGGGAGCTGGGATTAGGTATTTTTTGTAATGCTTCTCATGCAGCTATAATATCTTGGCCCAGCAGAGAGCTACTACACAAGTCAAGTGGAGGATTCATTTTGCCTCATTTAAAGGTAGGCTGACGTGACAACTTTTACCTTTTCCTAATTAGCCCAGGACTTAATCTATTATCCTCTGCAACTTACCACCATATATCAAAAACAAGCCAAGCCATGTAAGTGAAAGTAAATAATTCAGTATGAGGGAACAATTTTATTAAGGTATCAAAGGAAAGTTGCTCACCTTCAGGTCGGGATATTACCCAAACTAGAACTGCCCTCCCAGCCCAATACTTTGCAAGTTTTGTAAGAAGAGAAAGTCATTTGAGGTGTAAAAACCTTATTCAGGCTAAAACTTGAATCACTTTATTTTTTTTTTTTAAAGATTTTATTTATTTATTTGAGACAGAGAGAATGAGAGAGAGAGAGCACATGAGAGGGGGGAGGGTCAGAGGGAGAAGCAGGCTCCCTGCTGAGCAGGGAGCCCGATGCGGGACCCGATCCAGGGACTCCAGGATCATGACCTGAGCCGAAAGCAGTCGCTTAACCAACTGAGCCACCCAGGCGCCCTTGAATCACTTTAATTCTTAGACTATTTTTTTGTACTCACTTACACTGCATCTCAATAGAATGTCTTTTCCTGTGACTATTCCTCAACCTTGGTAGAGGAATGAGATTAGGGGTGGGGAATGTCAGAAACTACTTGTCCTAGACACAAATGTGCATCTAAATTCATTCGATATCTGGGAATATGGAAGGAATAATACTGACATTTGCAGACCCCTTCATTGAAGAACAAAGTGATGATTCTAATTACAGTGATAAACAGGTCTGGTTAGAGTTTAATTGAGCCAGGGCAAGAAACTGAAGTTATTTTGTCCTTTCTTCCTTTGTCCATCTTCTGTTTTTCATACGAGCTTAGTGTGGCTAATAAGATAGAATGATGAAGTCAGCTTATCCCATTTTCAGTTATCTGTATACTAACAGTCTAAAGAAAGATATTTTTGTATAAATTGAATTGGTACATTAGGCAACTTTTTGAAAAGATGCAATTAGAATTTCTACAGGCAAGGGCAGCCCCAGGTAGCCCTGTGAAATGGGTGGGGCTTGTTTTGTATATTTCCATTAGTCTCCCTCCCACACCCTCTCCAGTTTACATTAGCCACTCAGTGGTTACCTCCCACTTTTCTAGACCTACCTATTGAAACATCATTCCTGGAGAAAGCAAAGATAATATGAAATAGCCACTTATTAAGTATTTTAAGCCAGGCACTGAGTTAAGCTATATATAGCATCCAGAAGAACCAAACTGATGGAATTTAGAGGATTTAGCTACTTGGGCTACAGACATAAAGACAAGCTAGGCTGACCACAATGTTATTACTTATACTGGGTTTCTGCTTATTTCAAGGCACCCAGACCACAGGAACCAGGCAGCTGAAGATGACACTATTTCACAACTCCAATGACTAATAGAGTGAACAACAGATATCCTATCAATTAGGGTTTCACTGGTGTTAGGTCTGAGAGAGATTAAATCCTCAAGCAATTTATGTTTATTACAAGCATCCAACAACAGGACTTGACAGGTTTATATGACGTCCAAAATAAATGTTCCATAGGCCACTTATTCTATCCCAAATTGATCTCTGTATTTTTATATTTGCTAAACATGTTTTTCTAAGTTCCTTAATTCACTCCCCAGTCTTCCAAGTTATAAAGCTTGTAATGATCATTAACTGTTCCCACTTCTTCATTCTTACATCCAATAATTAATTAACCAAATATCTTCCCCATAAATCATCGAAAGATTGCTGTTAGTTTACATCTTACCACCAGACTTACTCTAAGTCTTGTCCTATTTATTGTGAAATTCTGGAAAAATCTCTTGACTAATCAACCTCTTTTCAGTCCTTTCCTGAAAGCAGTCCTAGTTGTGTACTTGAATTATAAAGGCACATGTTTAACTCATCACTCTACCATTATTTGGTGCATTTTATTTGGGAAAGTAACATAAATTCATTGAACATTATTCTTATTACTATTATTTTTGCAAAACTGCAGACAATAATACCTTTTTCATGCATTGCATTGCATATGAAACTATATAGGAATATCTACAAAATGGTAGGCATTCCAGAAGTTGGAGTGGAATCTGAATACTTCCCTTATTCTTCTAGGACACAAATTTGATCAACCAGTTGTCCAATTAGAAACTCAAATTTTTACCAAATGCATTATAATATTTAAGCCTTGTTATGAAAGTTCCTTACCACAGCATCAGTTTCCTCACCATTTAACTAATAAACAGATTTAATGGTATTTTCAAAACTTTGAGATGCACCCAATCAAAACCCATTAATCATAGGCCCCTGTCCTAAAGTATGGAAGATCAGGAAATTGTCTTTATGATCAGGCAAGAGCACATGTCCTCAGAAGTACAGGAGTGGGAACATGTTAGGATTCCTGTTCCAAGGAAATTCAGGCAATAGTCATTTGTATTCGGCACACTTAGCCAGGAAGTTATGTGTTCAGGAATGTTCGGTGCATGGTTGATTTTCAACGAGGTCATATCATATCACATTCTTTCTGACAAAAGTTTATTTCCTGTTTCATCTTCTAGAAACTGCTATAAGGCCAGGCTAGCTAATCTTTAAATTCTACCACAGTCCTCTGACCTACCAAGAAGGACACATGCTGCCTAATTTTTGAACTCTTTCTGATCTTAATTGGTGTACGGACTCTCTCAATTTTCTTTCATTGTGCTCCAGTACTGAAAGAGGTTTCCACCTATCTACCTACCTACCTATCTATGAATGATTAACAGCCTGAACAATAAAACAACTTATTTTTGCTACTTTTTCCCTCAAATGTCTATGGATAAGTATTCAGGCCAAATTATTTTCTCAGAACATATATGCGATACAGAGAGAAATTAACCATTTCTTCTATTTAAATAGACTATCACCACACCTTTTCATGGGAGTGACAGTGGTAGGAGAGAAGAGGAGGAGTTCTAATGGATATGAAAAATCCTCTTCTTGTTCATTATTTCATGGTAACAAAATCAACATTCTCATGAACTAAAAGCCCTTACTTAGATCAAATAATGAAGATTTTTTTCACCAGAAAAAAAAAAAAGTACATATCTTAAACTGTAATTATCTCAAATCAAAATCACTCCTTATTTTAATTTAGTATCTCTTATATGGCATGTTCTTTTCCTGGTCTTGTGTCTGTTGTTGGGAAGACTTCGGATCCTATAGAACTTCTTATTCAGTGCCTACCGAAATTACAAGCTCTTAAACTAGGGCAAATATGGTAGGCAGGAAGGTACTTACGGATGAAGTTACAGAAGAAGTAAAAGAGGAAAATAAACAATTATCTATCTATCTATCATCTATCTATCAATCAATCATCTATCTAATCTTGAGACTCAACATATAAATGATCACACTTGATCCAAACAAAAACACTGTGGGGTATCTCCTAAAATACTGGGTTTAGTAAATTGTACGAGATAGCAAGTAGATCAGTAAATAAGGATTACAGGTAGGGTTCTCTAATTCTTTTGTTATTTCCTGGCTGTTTCTAAAAGGGGATATGCAGAAATTAAATGAAGCTATCTTTTCCTGGTAGGTAGAAAAATGACAATTGCTTTTGTATATGGGGTAATGTTTTATTTTATTTTAAGAATCACTGTAGGTCATACATTCACTTAATTTTATCCATATAGTTTTGTTTTCTTTTAGCTTATGGTGTTTTGTCATCTAAAATATTTCTGAGAGATTTAATTATTTAGGCAATAATAATAATCCATAACAGGAGAAGGGAAAGGAAGGGACCATCCCTGTGGAAACCCAAGTTAAACTTTTTTAGCAAAGTTTCTTCCATTTTAATGTACCTCCAGGAATCACATCCTCTAATTTGCATATTTGCATATTAATTTACTCTGTCTTTGCTTTCCCAGAGGAGCACAACTTATTTTCATTGTCTCTTCTCTATTATCTCAATGTTTGTGTTAAGCTCAATTGGTTATTATCCAACCATTTTAGCAGAATGCATTATTTTTCAGAATTACAATGCTCTTATTGTTGGCTAGAAGTGATTTATTGCATAATTACTTTATCATAGAGCCCACAGAAGAGATGAAAAAAAATGCTCAAGTTTGTTTTCTTGTTTTTATTTTAAGGGAATTACTATTGGATTTTTCTTCACTATCATTTCAATGGATTAATTCTTAACTCAAAATTATGGATTTAAAATACCAACATCATTTAATACAAAGCAACTATGTACATATCTAACTTAAGAATTTTTAAATGGCGCTACAAAATGGAATGCTTACTAAGTAGTGCTTGGGACTACAAAATAAAATATGTAATAAACCTGCCACACTTGTGAATTGATTATTTTTAATTATAATTAGAACAAATAAAATCAATCTTGGAGTTTTAAAAGGACATTTCCTTTTATAGGATCATGGATCCTATCAGCTTAAAGTAGTGTAGTTTATGTCTTTCTGGACAAAACAAGCATACTGTTTTCTGAGCAGACTGCTCACAAGAAATATTGCATTCTAGTTCCTTTTACATCTTCAAATGGAACAAAGGAAAATAAAATAAACTGTCCTCCCTTTTTAAATTATGATATACCTATTGAGTAAATACCTATTACATGTTATGCAGGGTGTTACGGATGAGAATACATCATGAGATTTCATATCTTGAATGTTATTCAGTTCTTGTGACCAGGTCTCAAGAGAGTTCTATAGGAAAAATAAAGGTATAATATAACTATATATATGCGCACACACACACACACAAACACAGATAATTAAACAAATAAATTCACCTGAGTAGTGAGCAAAGCTATGCTGCTAAGCACAGCCTAAATAATTAAGAATCTTTGGTTTTCTAGGAAAGTGTAAAATTCAGATAGAATCTTTGGAGCTTAGGATTTGCCATAAGCTTGCTATGATGTGGTATTACTCATTTAATCAATCTCAACATTAGTGTTTAGCTTTATATAGAATTCACTTAATTTAGATAATCTCGATTATCTATCTTTTGAAGCTACGCAGACTCCTCATTTAAAAGATAAACATCAGGAAAAAGTAGTTGGTAAAGAGGACCTAACTTAGCATAGCGTATTACTGAGGTGAAAGTTTTTGCAAATATTCAATATCGGACATTTTATACCTCTTAGTATCTTTGTCATTCATCTGCCATTCACCAAATTAAGCATGATTCCATGTCCTATCACAACAAACCTTAAATAGACCTCTACCTCAAGCACCTGGAAGATTGGAAGTTCAACTAAACAAACATTTACATGTGAAGGGCTATAGCCTTATTGAATTCATCATCTCAAGAAGTGGTAAGAGTTGAAATTATATAAAAAGTTTCAAATTAGAAATGATGTCCAAAAATTAAGAAATCATTTTTACCAAGCATCTTCAGACATGCTGCTAAAAGTTATTTTCATAATGAATTCTCCATGGCAAAAGGAAAAAAAAAAAAGAACATGAACTATAGGGATTGTTCCTTAATTTTGAGACTGAGATCAATGAACTCAAGCACAGCATCACAACATATTCCCTGACACTGTTAGAAACCAATTCCCAAATTGAGATTCTCCTAATTCTGATACTTTGAGATAAGTCTTTTCTTTTCATGAATTTTAATTTCTTCTCTCTTTGGGCATAATTAACGCAGCACCACCTTATAGTAAAATCATCAGAAATAGAACTTTAAAAACACCATAGGTTTCCAACCAGGAAACACAGATTTGATACTGATTTTCCCTAAAGTAGGATATTTCTATAAAAACCAATGTCTTCTATTCAACAGCATAGGGAATATAGTCAATAGTACTGTGATAGCACTGTATGGTGACAGATGGTAGCTACATTTGTGGTGAGCATAGCGTAACATATAGAGTTGTCAAATTACTACGTTGTACATCTCCAACTAATCTAACATTGTCTATCAACTATACTTCAATTTAAAAAATATTTAGAAAGCTAATGGTTTCTAAAATATACTTTAAAACTTTAGCTTTTTATACAAATTTTAATGTACTTGAAGCACGACATGATAGCCAAAGCCTCAGGATCTTCTTTTAAAGAAGACTAATTTCAACAGTCCTGTAATTCCTAGGCTCACTCGACTGAAATGAGGTGCCTACATTCTTCCCTCACTTCTGATAATTACTATGGATGCTCTGTAGTGATTGATAATCATCAATTATAATAAACATGACAATGTTTACAGGTCCTGTCTTAGAGTGATTCATGACACACGGAGGCAAACACTGGATAAAAAAATGGTGGCTCTGCTGATGACAAGTGGTAAGGAAGCAAAGATGACACTTGGATAGGGTCACTCAGATTGTGAACACGACTAAGGGCGATCCCAGACAAGAGAAGACTTCCTTAATTCAATACCTCCCCTTATAATACTTTTGCAATTACTAAAACATGAAATCCAGCCCAGGTTTGGCAATTACTAAGTATGCAATTTTGATCATGTCATTTAATCTCCAATTCTCAAATTTTTTATCTGCTGTGAAGACGGACATGTGCATGAAATTACTTAACAGTATCTGGCCAAGAGTAATTGTTCAAAACATTTTGCTTTTATTTCCATTGTGCAAAGCTACCATTCATATTAATCTGGTTTTACCTAAATTCATATTTCCAGGGTTCATATAGGTTAGGAAGAAGTGTATAACATACAAACAAACTGCTTTACACTAAAGAAAGTGCTTATGATTTTTCCAGATTTTCTAAAATTATTATAAATGAGGTAAACCCTACTTCCTAGATTATAACAACAGTCATCCCAAGTGAAGATGGAATAAATGCCTTGTTGTATTTCCTCTTGTTTTGGAAGAAATTAAATTTTATATATACTCAAAATCACCTACTAGAGTATACTTTACATTAAAAAAAGTCTCTTTCAACCATCAACCCTTTCTTATCACCTTTGTTGATAATTAAAAATTTATCAACCTTCCCAAGTCTAATTTAAGTGCCATATTTTCTGTAAAGCCTTTGAAGTTGCTAAAGTCAAAGGTATTTTTCCCACCTTAGAACTTTTACAAAATTTATAGACCTTAAAATTAATTTTAGTGTCTCAATCAATGTGTATTCATATCTCCTCCCAAAATCTGATCTCTCATGTTAGAAAAAGGGACACAATAATTGAAACTAAGTGCACAACAAAAACCTGTTAATTTGATTTTTTTATATCAACCTAGGACATAAACTACTGCATTATATTGCACCATGGTGTCCAGAAAAATGGCATGTGATTTACTATTGAATTGAAATCCATTGAATCACTATTGAAAACTTAAGTGCCAAAAACAAAACAAAACAAAAAAGTGCTAAATTCTGAAAAATTAGTTAAGCAGAAGGAAAAGAGGAAAACAAGTAATTATATGCTAAAACTATCATTAAACTGATTAATTAACACTGGCTGCCAAGCCTACTCTATTGCTGAAGTCTTAGTCTTTGGGTTGACTCAGTTGTGGAGAGAACAATAATCAGTCCAGTATCTCTGACATGGTTCAGGGGAATAGCAGTGTGTATGCTTCTTACCTGTCATTATAGAAACCTCACAGCAATATCACAGCAGGCTCATAGAAGAGTCACATTCCTTTAATATCAGGCATCTACAGAGCCAAGAAATTACAATAATGTATTATTTGATATTATACCAGGAAAATAGGTGCATTTAAGGGCTAAATTTCCTTTCTCCTTAAGGACTATGCTGGTGTACAATTTGTAAAAATCTGTATTTAGAACATTCAAATACAATTAAAAAGTGAATTTTCTTTTCTTTTTTATTGCACGTTAATTATCAATTTTAAATACTTAAATATTGTTTCACACAAATTGCCAAGTAAAGTTATCAATGCTAAAAATAAGCTTCTTAAAATGATACTAAATTCTGTATTATCTAACTTGAGGGCTAAGGTACATAATGGCAGGAATATAAAGTGACATCATGTGTCATTCAAACATTATGCATGCAATTAATTCTCACTTCATTCCACTGTAATGCATAAAAGTGGCCAGGTTTAGTCACAAATAATTTGGTTTATGATGTTTAATGATTCACTTTGCTTCTCTGGATAATAATTTATAGTATAATTGGGATTTGGACTACATGAACTCTGAGGTGGCTTTGAATTGATAATACTATAAGGATTAATGTTTTAATCAACCAACAGCTACTTTAACAGACACACCAACTCCCTCACATTTTTAAAACTATTAACTATGTAGGAGAAACTGCATATATGCAATTTATTTAAGGATACATGATTTATAATCACAAGCATAACAATTTGCCAAATTACTCTTTCTCCCTAAATTTCTACATGCAGTATTTTCAGATAAATAGGACTAAAAAGGAGAATTACTGCAAAGCATATTCAAATGGTGGGAAACAAAGTACCACGAGGGTTGGAGCCATCCCCGGTTTGCTTTTCCTTATATTACACATAGTATAGTGCCTTTTTCCTGTTAGGTATTCACTTAACATGTATTGAACAAAGAATTGTTGAAGTGATGTAAATATGTTTCTAACAACTTTCTAACATAGAAATATATATGTTTCTAACAACTTGCCTATGCCATTCTTCAGAAATGAACTTTTCTAGCCATCAAAAGTGGGGAACACTGAACTAGTATGATTAATATCATGGTAAGATAGAATTCCATCACACTAAGAAATAAATAAAACTACACTGCTTGATCATGCCATCAATCAAGGAGACAAACAGAAGCGTGAGATCCTTTCTGAAAATTCTGTGTACTATCTTGTAAATACTCCCTATTTTGAAGACAGAATATGTAAAAGAAAACCTGTGGAGGGGATATGGCATAAAAGTTCCATGTTTGTTTGTTTGTTTGTTTGAGAGAGTGTGTAAGAGACAGCAAGTGGGGGGGGGGGTAGAGGGAGAGAGAGAATCCTAAACAGGCTCCACCTCAGCCCAGTGTGGAGCCCGACATGGGGCTTGATCTCACGACCCTCAGATCATGACCTGAGCCAAAATCAAGAGCCCAAGAGTCGGAGCTTAATGGATTGAGCCACCCAGGTGTCTCCATGTTTATTATTTTTAAAAGAATAAATTATATCTTTTATAGAAAAACATGTAAATTAAAAGAACTGCTTAATGATTGGGGGAGTTGTGATTAATCGAAGGTTAGGCTAACTGATGGTTTAGTTAAAAATCATTTTTTGTGTGAGCAAATCTATATAAAATGTTAAGTCTACTTTCTTGTTTTAGAAAGGAAATGATTAAAGTAAAAATTATACAATCCCCCATTCTCACTACGTATATGGATTTAAAGAACTGAAATTCTCATACTAAAAAATTCCAGTAACAGTACCTGTCTAACTTGTCAAGGTAACTATATCCATCAAATGAAATAATCTACACAACTGGGCTCCACACAATGAAAAGGAGGAAAAAGGAAAACCCATCATTCTCATTGATGATGGGCTGAGAAAAGATAGAGAAGGCAGTGATACTGAATGTGATGTGGACGTTACTCAAGTCAGTTCTAAGAGGTCGTTTTCTTGAATAAAACCCCAATATATTTAGATTATTTTCTTATGTTTATCCCTCTTCCTAAAATTAAATGCTGATTAAGGGTTCCTTCTAATTGGTATCAATTTGCAGTAGGTGTCACTGCATTTTTAAATTATCTGCATTTTAAAGATGCAATGGCTAAGAACTATAATTAGATTCCCTGTAATCACTGTTACTAAACAAATATTTGATGAATCAGTCTTATTTAATATGCTATGAGATTATACTTAAAGCAACCATGGCCCATATCTCCTTCATAGTTTATCATGTGTTTATAAAAATAAGATTCTCTGAAATTCTTAAGTGACAATACATAGTATTTGGTGTTAAGCAAATACATTAGGGGTACTAAAACTAATCTGAAAGGCAATGATGGTAATATTAGAAAGTGCAATATGCTTAGAAGACTAGGATTGGATGGGCCCTTGAGAGAGAGGTAAAATTTAAATGGAAATAGGAGAGATTTAGGATCTTAGTAATGTATAGAACAGCTTGAAACACATCTGAGTGGGTTCCTCCATGCTGTTCTCGATCATTGAATGTGTAGGCTTCCTATGTAGTAACAGTTTATAGGTCCCTGAAAACTCTCCTTTGTTTCTTACCATTTAAAATCCCCATTTATTCTCTCTACTACCTTCATTTCCTCACAGTCCTATACACCAATTCCCTATGTGAGATAAAACTAAGAAAAAATACTAATTCAACTTTATTTTATATTTTATAAAGATAGGAAAAATATTGGTCTGGTAGTGCTTGCTTAAGAGATGGAAATTGTCCATTTAATGTAACAAGATTCCAAACATATCTTCAAATATAAGCAAAATTGTGTTAATCAAATTTAGAAATAATTATGTACTTTCAGGCTAGTCTCTCTGCCCAGAATGATCTTTACGGTTACTCTTACCATAATTATATTCATTATGTAAGGCCCATCTCAAATAAACTCCTCTGTTAAGCTGTTTATAGCTTCTCATTAATCCTTCTTATATTTTCACTTCAAAAGTACATTGTGTATAGTTAGTTCTATATAACACTTATTATACATTTTCCCCAACCAGGTAAGTGGAGTCCTGAAATGATGAGCCTAGGTCAAGATACTATGTTAAGAGCAGCCCCTTCACTTTAGGAGGGAAGAGGTAGAGTGGAGGGATGACATCCAAGAAAATATTCATGTAAAAGATGGTGGGCCATCTATAACTAACCTCCTTTGGTTATTAGGAAATACCAAATAATTTTATAAATATTAGTAGAACATATGTTTGCAGGTCATTGAAGATTATAAGTCTCCTCCTCTTTTTCAATGTCATCATGGATAAACAATAAGGGAATTAATTCTTAGACCAAACTCTAGCAAATAAGTGAGTGGACACATTAAAAAGTATTTTACGTTGCTGTCACAGGGAATAGGTCATTAGACATTGAAAATAGCACAAGATCTGAAGCGCTCATTCCAAGGAAAACACAATATTCTGATGGTAGAAGCAGGAAGTTTTGTATGTGGGTAAAGAAAAGTGTCCATTGAGACTGAAGAGCCAGTGTGACTGCCCAATGGTAGGAAGTCATTGTGCCTGCAAGATTTTCATGCCTAGTTCATGAAAAGTGGTGGAGTCCTTACTGTGTTTCTAACCAAACACTCTCCTTGAGCATTGCCCATTTCATACACACACAAAAACATAATTTAAAAATTATTTGTTAATTAACAAAAATTCTATTACCTAGTTGATCCTTGAACTACATGAAGGGTTAGGGATGCCAACTCATTGGTCAGTTGACAATCCAAATAAAACTTGTGATGTTCCAAAAGCTTAACTACTAATAGCCTATTGTTGACCAGAAGCCTTACTGATAACATAGTCAATTAACACATAATTTGTATATGTATATTTACTGTACTCTTACAAAAAAGTAAGCTAGAGAATCATGAGGAAGAGAAAATACATTTATAGTACTGTACCGTATTTATCAAAAAATCTGCATGTACGTGGACCTACATAGTTTAAACCCATGTTGCTGAAGGATCAACTGTATATTTGGATAAAGAATTTTAAAAGGTGAATATGATTTCTGGAATGCTAATACCTGATATGAATACTTTTTTGCAAACTGCCCCTCAACAAAATATTAGAAATACACATACATTATATATACATTATATATACAAATGAATTTTTAAAGCAAGCATGTTAATTACAGAAAATATAACACTACTCAAAATATGCCCTGTTGCAGGAGAGAGAGAATCTTGGTAAGAAATGAAAGGCTGAAAACTAGGGTAATACCAGAAAAAAAGGGGGGTATAAAGAACAGAACAGAAAAAAAAAAAAAAAAAGAACAAGTCCCAAACAGAAGGTGAAGGTAATTTCTTGGCAAAAAGGCATTAGATGAAGAAAGCTTTGCTATCACAAAAACCTAAACATATTAAATCGTCTAGAGGAAGGTGGCCTGATATTCACACCTAACATAGACAATTTTCATAAATATATTTTCTATTTTTATTTTAAACTTTTTAAAAGCCTGGGCTGCTTTGTTGCACTGCATTTTTCTTTCCCAGTGCCTATTATAATGCCTTACATAGAGTAGGCATTTAGCAAATGATTATTTACACAAATGAAACTACACTATTTTCTTCACATATTCATTTGAGAGAGTTCACATATTCAATGGGAACAGTCATGGCTTCCCTACTGACTTCCTATGGTTACGTGGTATGATGCTGTGGAAGCATTCAGATAATTATTTACAGATACAACCATTTTCTTTAACATTGCTATGAGGAAATAATAATATTGCTCCTAGAAATATACTCCTAATATGCAAACACTTGAAACTGTACTTGCTTTACAGCAAATACAAATGTATTTAATAAGATTCCATTTCAGAATGCATACTGCTTCTCTGCAAACCTTCAGCTATCTTCCAAGAACTGATAACTCTTACAAAGACTAAGCCAGGAGAAGGTATAACAGAAGCATAATTGAATAACATTGTAAGATCTGAATCATACAATGCATTTAATTCCAAGGGCAACAGATTGGTATTAAGTGAAAAAAAAAATCCTAAATCTTGCTTTATCGCTGAAGACATCAAGATATACAAGGCTTTTTAATGCCCTAAGTTTTTCCTGTATAGTTATTGAGTGCACTGTGGATATGATCTTGCTAATGGTTAATAATTGCAAGTAAAATGCATCTTGATACTATTGTATATCTGAATTTGCTAAGAGGTCAAAAAATTGCTGAATGAAAGGGCATGATTTCTGTAAGTTTACTCCACTTAATGAATGAACTTAACATCACATTCTTTACATGCTGAACACATTTTAATTAAATTGCTTCAACAATTAATCAACACTTTTCATTTTATAGATGTTTGGAAAGGTTAAATTATTTCCCCCACATCAAGTAGCTGTCACAGAAAGAAAACCAACTCCATCTTTATGATTATATGAACTTTGTTTTCTTAAACTGTATCATCTCCTAAATGATATTAATACTCAAAGTTCATTATTATTTCCATTACACAAGGAATGTATTTCTAAGATTTTTAGTTGGGGTTTTGAGAGTATAAACAATGGCAGAAATATTACAAGGAGCTTACGGGCAAGTGTAAGAAATATTAATAACATACAAGATAGATAACTAAAACTACAGAGTAGGATAATGCCAACTGCCAGGTACAAACATTGAATGTTAGTCAGGGTTGCTGCAATAACATTTTTTTTTATCACTGCACCCACCCACCAAACTACTCCACACAGTCCCTCACACACACATATATAAACTTTCATACACATATAGCAGATGCAGAAAAAGATCTAGGCTTGGCGTCATGTGGTATGTACCTTTCCATTAGGGGATGACAGATACTGAAAAAGGATGGACATTAAAAAAAAAAAAAAGCTGCCTTTCAGAGTATTGGAATTGACTAAGGCACTCTGATCAAACACAATTGTGAAGACTTTCTGGTAGATTTTTGGAGCCACTGAATATTTCAAGATACCTATTTAGCTCACACTTTCATTTTCCCAATGGCCGCCTTCCTCCTTTCTTTTTCCAATTGATCATTGGAGAGTTAAGTATACATCTTTGCAATGAAATGTAAAGATGCTCTCTTTCTGAAATAATTTTAAATGCAGGATGTTTGCATAAGAGTAAATGAGGTTGCATTGTACTGCTAACTTTCAAATGTATGAATGCGAGAACATCAGGTTTCTTCCATTTAATCTCCCTTATTAACTTTGTTTAAGTGTAAACTTAATGTTTAGTTTGTGTTGGGGGGGAAGTGGGAAGGAGAGAGGGAGACTGAGAGCAATAGATGGGGGGGGACAGAGAATAAGCATAAAGAACTAGGGCACAGAACGCTTCATTGAGATTTAATTAAAAATTAAAGAGGTGCGGGGCGCCTGGGTGGCTCAGTTGGTTAAGCGACTGCCTTCGGCTCAGGTCATGATCCTGGAGTCCCGGGATCGAGTCCCGCATCGGGCTCCCTGCTCGGCAGGGAGTCTGCTTTGCCCTCCGACCCTATCCCCTCTCATGTGTTCTCTCTCATTCTCTCTCTCTCAAATAAATAAATAAAATCTTTAAAAAAAAAAAATTAAAGAGGTGCTATTTATTCTTTTCCAAGAAATACAATAGAAAATGCAACTAGAAATCAACATTCTCTTTTATTGCCAACCCTATGTCTGACTTAGTCCTATGTCTGGTAAGGCTTCAAGTGCATGTTGAGGAATATATTCCAGTGTTCCACTCCCATTGTCTTTCATGAGCTTTGGCTTGTTTCCTTCTCATTCAGAGATATGGCACAGTTCATGTGTGACTTGCTAGGCTGGCAAAGTACTGATATGACCAATTAGTTGGCTCCCTCTGGAAACACCAATATTATACTCAGAATCCAGTGTTGCTAAGTCAGTCTCTTACTCATTCTCCTTTATTTCTTAACTAATTGAGCCAGAAGGGAGGGATTATACATATATATTTGTTGTTTTGCATATAAATTGGAAATTATTCTTTTCCCCTACATGGGGTCACAAATAATGTTTCCTCTATTTGTGTGTGAACAACAATCTCCATCTTTAGATGAGGCCTGTCCAAATTATTGGAAAATTGTAACATTTGCTGACAGCCTGCTTAGAAGTGATCAATCAAAATTCCCCAAGAGAAAATTATATTTTTAAAGGAAGCTTTATAACTTTGATGGCTTCAAAGGTCAAGTTATTTCTTTTCTTCAACTTAAGGACATATTCTGGGGTCAATCAATTTTAATTCAACATAAGACCTTAGTCCTCTGTTTCACCTCCTACATTAACTAACATAATTAAACCTGCAATGCTGATTGCCTTTTTCTGGTGGACAAAGTACTTCATCTGGATTTTCCTTTCATTTTCAATTTTCATTACTTTGAAAGATATTCTTCTTGTATTGAACATAAAATAAAAACAATTGCCCAATATGCTTTTGCATTTAATAATGGGTCTCAAGGCTTTCCCACCTCCATCTGTCAGGCATAGAAGTGGCTGAGCTGTGGTGAGCGGTAGCCCCCCAGGATGGTGTCTAGTCACTCCTTGGTTTTGAAGACTCAGTGAAAGTTGTACGAAAGACTGTCTGAGATAGAGCTCAACACCCTAAAAAAGTCTGTCTTCTTGACTTTCTCTTACTCTCTCTACTTTTAACACCATGACCATTATCCTGAATTAGACTGACTTGATACTTTATTTCTTCATAATACTTTCCATGATGGTCTCTGGAATTCCCAATGACTTGTTCTTATTTTTATCTTAGACCTCCAGTAATGGATTCAGATAGATTTCCATCCTTCCATTTCACCAATGCTCAAAACCCAGTGCAATTTTGGGGCGCCTGGGTGGCTCAGTCATTAAGCATCTGCCTTCGGCTCAGGTCATGATCCCAGGGCCCTGGGATCGAGCCCTGCATTGGGCTCCCTGCTCGGTGGCAAGCCTGATTCTCCCTCTCCCACTCCCCCTGCTTGTGTTCCTTCTCTTGCTTTGTCTCTCTCTGTCAAATAAATAAATAAATTCTTAAAAAAAAAAAACAACAGTGCAATTTTGCTTCTCAAATAATAACAGTCATAGGCCTCACTGTACCTACTGCGCAGGCACCCTTATACATCTAGAACTTCCTTAATACTAATGGGAAAATACTGATACTTGCTTTTGGAAAACAACTACATCTAGCAAAAGCTAAACTAATGTAAAATCAGGTTGTCCATTCCTAATGCAACATTAGATAATGTTTGTGAAAATCCTGTGAAAAACATTAAACACATGTAAAAAATGTATAAATGTATGGAATTATGTATGAAGACATAAAAAGTGTAAACATATATACATAAAATACATAAAAATTTTCCTAAATAATAGATAAAAAATAATTCACACTGGACATATGTTTTTCCTACCAAAATAAAAAATAAAATCAATATAAATAAGATAACAAATAATTTTATATTATTATATAAAGTAATAAAATAAAATACAAAATCCTTTATATCAGAAATTTTGTGTTTTGACACATACACATTTGGGAAGATACATATTTTTAAATATCACATTCTCAGTGAAGCCTTCCTATCTACCTCATTAAAATTGTGATCATTGCTTTCCTCTCCTTAAACCTGGTCTACCAGTCCTTTTTTTTTTTTAAAGATTTTATTTACTTATTTGAGAGAAAGAGAATGAGCAAGGGAGGGAGAGGGAGAAGCAGACTCCCCACTGAGCAGGGAACCCAGTGCTGGGCTTGATCCCAGGGTTCTGGGATCATGACCTGAGCCAAAGACAGACACTTAACCAACTGAGTCACCCAAGCGCCCCTGGTCTACCATTCCTATTTTATTTTTACCATAGTACTCACCACCATTAACACACTACATATTGTTCTTGTTAATTTCTATTTGTGTATCTTCTATGATAGGGACAAATCCTCTACAAGAACAGAAATTTTAATGTTTTGTTCATAGTTGTCTCTGTATCACATAGAAGAGTATATGGTAAATGCTTAACAAATATACATCCTTTTATATTGATAATGATGGTGCTTTTAATAAAGCACCATATATGGAGTGCTTAGTATGTACCAAGTATTCATAATCCTGTTTAATTTTCACAAAAATATGCTTAAGGTGATATTACCCACCTTTTTAATATTTGAAAATATTGCTATTTAGTGTTTTTTATGTTATTTGACTAAGGTCACATTGTCGGAGAATATCAGTTCAAACCCATATATATTCATTGTGACAATTCATGTTTTTAACCACAGAACACTTGCAGCTTCAAGATGTAGAGACCACATAAGAGGTTTTGCATCCTTGACAAAGTTGCTCATGCCACTAAATCTGCTAATACATATTTATGTATTAGAATTAGGAGGTTATTGAGTCACTAAAAGTGAGAAAATAATTGATTCTAACAAAGGATGAAACAAACAAGAATATATAAATACAATTTAAACCAATTCAATTGTCAGAATGCCTTAATAGTCACAGGGGATAGTGTGAGTGAGGAGTTCATTCCTCTAAATCAAGATGGTGTCAGTCCAGATTTTCTTTTTCTCCCTTAAAATGTGTAAGACTATAGATTTTCAGGAAAAGTGTAATCAACCTTACAGAAGAAAAGTACAAAAAAAAAAAACCAAAAAACCAAAAACAACCCAAAGTGATATGAATTTGTAACTTTCTTTTCATTAAATTATATTTTCTGCTTCATCTCTAGTAATACATTCAACTTTTATCTATATGTTGTAATAATTAAGCTTATTTGTTTTACTCCTTCAGTTATGACACACTATTGCTTAAAATGTGCCAGATATTCTTGGGATTGGCGATCTAGCAGAGAACAAAGTCGAAAATAAAACTTCCCCTCCCTATAAAGCTTATATTTTAGTTGTTTTTTCTTAGCTCGTGTTGAGTTATTTTGTGAGACCAACTGGTAGGATTCTGCTCTGTTCTATATTTGTTCTTCTCTTCTTCACTTAATCCAGAGCCATAAGAATTTTCATTCATACTTCTATATTTTATAGTACCTAAGTTTAAACAAAGAAAAACATGTGAAATTCTTTTCCACCCACTTTATTTTGACGAATCCATGAACTGTAGGATTCTTTTTCTTTTTTATAAGTTAATTAGAGCATAATTAATTCATGTTTCTTCTTCAAAAGCATTTGTCTTATTTGAGACCAACCTCGTGAACTTCATATTTTATCTTCTACTATTTTTAGGAAGCTGAAAGAAGTTTGTCTAAATTACACACCTGAATAAAGATTTAAACCAAAACAAAAAAGAAAGAACCTCACAATCACAAAGACATTACAAAGGATCTCTATATAGCTATTATTTTTAATATTTGATATTAGTTTCTTATTTTTAGTTGATACAGTCTTTTGAAACATTTCTCAGTAACTTAACTAGATTTTAGAATCAATTAATTATCAAATGACACTAAATTTCCAATTATTTGTGATTAGGAACCATGCAAATTTATGACTAAAACATCATTATTATTTCTTTTTTCATTATTATTATTTCTGTCCACAGAGAAGTGGAGCATTAAATACAATGGTAGGTCATTTTGGATACTGTCCCATATTTGAATCAAATTGTGGAGCCATTGTTGAGCAACTCAGCAATATTAGTTAAGTGAACTAACTTGCATTAGTGAAGTCTTCATCTCAATAATAAAATGATATTATTAAATTTATATAATTATTTGAGATCTGAGGTAAAAGAATCTAATACAGAAGCCAAAAGTTATAGTGGTTAATATCATCATCATCATCATCATCCTAAGTATCAAGGCTTTTGTCCCACATCATCATCCTCATCATCATCAGTATCAATGCTTTTACCTCACATCATCATCATCATCACTGAATATCAATGCTTTTATCCCATAAACTAATACAGGATATGTAGGACACATGATTGGATTCAGATGTTATACCAAGTTGACTTAGCTCTACATGTTATCTTCAATGTGATATCTATCCTGCTGATTAGATGTAAAGAAGCTTCAGTTGTTCTGGGGTGCCTGGGTGGTTCAGTTGGTTAAGCATCTGGGTCTTGATTTCAGCTCACGTCATGATCTCAGGGTCAAGGGATCAAGCCCCACATGGGGCTCCATGCTCAGTGTGGAGTTTGCTTGTCCCTCTCCCTCTGCTCCTCTCCCTGCTCATGCAAGCTCTCTCTCTCTCAAATAAATAAATAAACCTAAAAAAAAAAAGACATTTTAGTTGTTCTGCTTTCTTACAAGTATAGATCCTTTACTATGTTTCTTTGATTATAATCAAGACTAAAGAAAAAGGAACAATCCAGTATCTCAAAATCCAGCAGTGCTATTGGAGATGATGCATTATGAAAGTGTAATTTAAGCCCTAGTTCCCCTCTTAAAATAAGTTTCTAAAATCATACTCTTAGCTAGATAAGAGGTAACCTGCAAAGCAGAATAAATGTCTGTTAAATATTGTTTATTCACTGATGTGATTAAGTGAGGTAACCATGCTGTATGAAGCTTTTCCTGAGCAGAGAGCATGTGGTTAACGGTGGTCTGAGTGACAGATGACTATGATGAGACTGATAAAGACAGTAAGTGCAAGTCCTTTTAGCTTTCATATACTGGTCCCTTGGAGACAGGACAAAGAGCCTCAGGTTGTCTCATTAACAACTGGAGGCCTACAGAGGAACCAACATGAGCAAAAGCCTTGGGATAGGAGGTCTAAAGCTGTGGGTCTGTGGGTGAATATTTGGGTATCAGTAGACTGTAGGTATGCTAGTTATAAGGGGGAAATGAGACTAAGAACACACAGCATCTAGTTGCTAAAGTGACTTGAATAATTGCAATTATCAATGAATGGTACCTTTCATTATTATTTGCCTGTGGGATACTGACTAGAGAAAAGGAGTTAAGGGACTGTGAGCACTAAGGAATATGAGTTTGAGCCAAGCTGAAAAGATTTTAGAGAATTGTCAGAGTGGTTGAAGGAAGTCAGTGAATGTGTTTAACCTTATACATGAAAAATGCAAATGTTAATTTTAGGAAGTCTGTTAGGGATATTCAGTTAATTAATGCACACCTTCATTTATTTACTCAACAGATCCAACAGTTCTGTCCTCTAGGCATGGGACAGATATCAGGAGAGCTTTAATCTTCACCTTATCCTCATGCCGGTAAGAATCTCAGCTGTTACCAATTCTGGCTTAGCCTCCTGACATCCTCCTTTTGTAGCTTTGGACTGGGGCCCAGGAATCAGTATGTCTAAAATGTTCCAAATGTGGAGACAGAAGAACACTGGTATCAACTCATCACATCACTAATCTCTGTGTAACTGAATGCACTTGGATGCAAAGTCCTCAATGGCTCTTGTCTTCAAATCTTTGGCCTTCCCTTCCCTGTGCATACATCAGCCCAAGCCTGGCATAGGTCCATTGGTTGATTTTGTTTTAGTTTCATAGAGGGCACTGACATTAAATCAGGTCAGTATTAATGTTGTTTCTACTCCTACATAGAACCCTAGTTTTAATTACTTCCAAACTTCAAACTGTGCAGCACTGGGTAATGTTTTTAACAAGGATAGTCATTTAATAAATTCATTCACTGCTTATTTATTTATTCAACATACCCAGTGGATTTCTGTTCTGAGAACTGTGCCTCAACAGTCACATCTGTAAAACAGAGATGATCCTAATGTCTACCTCTTATTGTTGTGAGAATAAAGAGTTCTTAACACAATGCCTAGTATAGAATACATTTTCTAAAATGCCAGCTATTAATAATAAAGACAATAATAGGTTTTCTGTTTCTTCTGATTAAGCAAAAAAAAATCTTAATTTTAGCAATTAGGTTTTTAGCAATAAGTAACAGATTGACTATTCTGTTACTTTGCCTGGTTTCTCTGAAACTACAACATTGCTTGCATAAGAATTCTCAAGGTGTAGAGTATTTTTCCTAATTGAAACTACAGAAAGAGAGGTTTCAGTTTTTGTCTCCTGAGGGGCAATTTGGAGATGCACGGGTTTAAGTATAGACGATGGTTTGTATTTAATATGCCAAACTTCAACAGTAGGTGGTTGGTGCCCTGCCTGTCACCAGTAAATGTTTCCTGAGCTCTCACTATTGTACTTCTTCCAACATGATTATCTTTCATTGAGCACTTGTCATATACTACAGAATACACAGAATTAATTGTAGCAGACTATGGCTTATCTATCATCCCTTATATTTTATACATGAAGAGAAGGGACCTGAGATTTAAGTGATGTGTTCAAGGTAACAAAGTCAATGTGATAACTAAGAGTCCAACACAACTTTGGTCAAATCTAGAAGCCATGTTCTTTCTGTGTCTCTGAATACAAAACTACTTCATTATCTTATAGTGCACTTATTTTCCAACTGCTTAAATTGATTTATCAGTTGGACATTGGGGTATAATGTGCTGAATGCAAAGAATACCAGTTACCTCTGTACATAATAGCTCACTTGGATATCTACTTTACACTTTTTACAGCAACTTTGTATAGAGTACTATTCTTTGATTGAATGTACAGGTGGTAATGGGTGTCTATCCCTCACTACCACAGAGGGAATAAGTACAACAAGGAATATCTTGACCCTAATATAAATACTAATTCCCATATCCTTCAATGATTATGTAGTGTAAGTAACTAAGGACAAGCTTATATGGTTAAACAATCCATGGGATCCTTTTTAGAAGGATGGGATTTTAGAAAGAAATTAAATCTTAAAGAGAAAATACCTTTGTGGAAGACTCCTAATGGAGAGAAAGGTTCACAAAAGAGGAACCAAGTGTGACTACAACAACCTAAAAATTTTACGCACTCCTAAAATCAATAATCTTATATAATTATGGTCTCTGAAACATATCACTTCTATCCCAGAGTTAGATTAAGCAGACTATAAACACAATATGGGAGCTAAGAAAAAGGGGAGATTCCCTCCTCCATTGGAGAGACCCTAAATGAAATGTGACGAGTCTTCTCTCATGGGGAGCTACGGGGAGCATTAAAACAAGCTGCCAAGTGGAAATACTATACAATAGCTATTATTGGAAGCTTGATCTTTATTTCACCAACTGGTCTCATCAATGAACACTCCAGACCAAAGTGTTCAAGACTCTTTGCTGCCTACTCAAAGACACTTCCTAACTTCCTGGTGAAAAAAAATAAAATTGAATGTCTTCATGTAAACTTGATTTACTAGAGTCACATATTCCATATTCACATGCATTCATATATAATAAACTATAGCATATGCTAAGTAAGATTAAATGACCTAAAGGGTGGTAACATGACATTATATACTAGATGAATCCATATCACTCATTTTAATATAATACAAAGAAATCCATCCTAAGGGGTAAAACTGTAAAACAAGTCTGCACTGAAATACTTCCATAATTCTAAGAATAGTTTGGCAGGATGATGAACAACAGATTTAAATCAAAGAGCAATTAGGTAATCATTTGCTGAGATAATGGTAGGCACAGATAACATAATACATAGGAATGGTTCTTCTTAGTTATTAATTAGTGGCACTAACAAAAGAATGTGGATAAGAAGATGCTGGTGAAGACAATCTCCAGAGGCATATATGATTATTCCTCAACCCTAGATAAAGACATGGACACCCACTGTGATGTGTACCTGTTTATCCATCCCAAATGTATTCAATCATTTTCAAAAATATTACTTGATGTCCCATAAAACCCCTTTTCAGAATTTCTCAGACTTCCCCAATCTTCACTTTTCACAGTTCTCCTTCCTCTCTCTAAGAGTGGATAGATTATATACATTTATAATTATGAAACATGAGAAGATATTTTGATATATATATACTTAGTGACAAATCATGAATATGATATTCACTAAGCATAACATGAAAAATTATATCTGAAAAAATAATACCTTGTTTTCCTCTGCTACATTCTTTCTTATAGGAGAAATTCTAGTTATGAGTTGGTTTTGCTTTGGTTGGTTTTTGTTTTTGTTTCTAAGCACTGCATTGACTTTGAAATAGAAAGATGTGGAAGCAGAGAATACCCAAAGCTAATCTAACAATGTAAGATCTTCAGGGCTGTTGGCTAAAAACTGATTCACCTGGCTCTGCTCTACCCGTTTCATGATCTTTTCAGTGTTCTTTCTGACTATAACCTTACATATTCAAGATTTTGAATTATCAACTTGATTCTGCCCTCCTGGGCTCCTGAC
>NC_138378.1:85571416-85591189 GCF_054177405.1 Leptonychotes weddellii
CCCCCCCGAAGAATTAGAAGTGTCTTTTACTTAAAAATTGAGATAAGAGAATTAGATACCAAACATTCTATGAAAAGTTCCTCTCTCTTGCATGAAGAATGCATTGTGGCACTTTTACCTGGATATCCAGTGTTCCCTCAAGACAAGCAATGTAATGCTCTAACCTCAGTCTGGCACACAGACAGAGCATGTCCAAAACTGAACTTGATGTCTTCTCCATCTGTTACAAAAAATTTGCTCTCCGTTTTCTACTTCTTATCTCACCCAGTCCGTATCTAATACCCTGAGCCAAAAATCTATATACAACCCCAAAATTTCTTTTCTCTCTCCAGTTACTCATCAACTCCATGCTACCTCTTTCACCTCTTTTTTAAAAAAAAGATTGTATTTATTTATATGAGAGAGAGAAAGAGAGAGAGTGAGCACCAAATTTCAAGTTGACTCTGAAGACAATTTGAGCCCTTAGCCTCCAGATGACACCATTCTCCTGTCCTTTTGTGTTCCTCCTTTTCTTTCCTATCATTAAGAATATCTTTATCTCTGGAAGTAATATAATATTTAACTAAAACTGTTAAGGAGTTATATTAACATGTATAAAGAGTCTGGATGCAAGGTGTGCCGAGAGTTGGGGGCCATGGAATACTGATATCTCCAAGAACTCTAGTGCTTTCCATGTCTGTTATCATCTGTTTTTAGCAATTTCTTCCCTCAGTGGAGCACAGAGAGTATAGAAACTCCAGATTCCCTTAATTATAACCATATGGCGTGAAAAAGAAACAATGCATTCCCTTCACATGTCCCTTTGCTAGGGAGGAAGTCCAGGAGCCCCTGAAGACTTTTTCTCATTTCCCACTGGCCAGCAGTGGATCATAAGCCATTGTTTTGGGTGCAAAGGGAGAGAGTAGAGAGCGCAGGGTAGAGGGTAAAAAAGCAAAAATCCAGTGTTTTTGACAATAATTGGGGAAGAAAGTCTCTGTCAGTAAGGAGAAAAGGATGCAGTTGACTTTTTAGTAGGTAACCAATGGCATCTTCCACTCTTCCTCCCTTTCTCAGCCTTCTTTTTCACCTAGTCTTCATGCTGGCATCCTTCCTCTGAACTCCTTTAACAAACTTTGCCTGTTTGAGTCATTTGACAGTTAGACAATGAGCTATATTGCTAGTTCCTATTTTGTGAATATGTCTGCATTAGTTTCTCAGGCTTGCTAGAACAAAGGACCATAAACTGAGTGACTGAAACAACAGAAACTTGCCTCACAGTTCTGGAGGCTACAGGTCTGAGATCAAGGTGTTGGTGGGCCATGTTGTCTCAGAAGGTACTCTGAAAGGATCTGTTCCAGGCTTCTCTCCTAGGTTCTGGTAACTTGAGGCAATATAATTCCACTTCTCACACAGTGTTCTCCTTGTGTACTTGTCCCTGTGTCCAAATTTCCCCTTTTTACAAAGTCATAGTAGATTAGGGCACATTCTAATAATCTCACCTTAACTAGAACATCTGCAAAGACCCTATTTTCAAACAAGTCACGCTGACAGATATTGAAAACTTCAGTACCTTTTTTCAGGGGTGGGAACATTTTAACCCCTAACAATGTCTAACTGTCCTGCTAAGAAAGTAAACAACTTCAGAGCAAGAACTTTTTATTAAACATTTATTTCACCAAGAGCATATAATTGTTTAATAAAAATTCTGATAGATCATGATTCAAATCTTCCTCTACTGACTCAGTATTAACCCAAATAAGGTCCAGTAAACAGTGCTGTGGCAGATTTTAATAAATCTTCTATAAAGGAGAAAATAAATCACAAGGCCAGAGATTTGGCAACAGGAATGTAATACAATGGGTTAAAATTTTTTACATAGATTATTTTCCCTCTGGGAAATTTCAAAGACTTTAACATGTCATATAATGTGGATCTTCCAAAGGAGGATGAGTTATTTGGTATTTCCCAAACATACAGGCATTTTTATTTTCCCAACACAGAATACCTGTCAATCTCTACATGAACAATATCATGCTATATGCACTATTTGGGACATCTGTTCTTAGTTCATTAGGAACTGGCTCAGAGATCACAGCTAAAGAAACAAATGTATATAACTTTATCACTCCCCATATGTATATTAAATCACACATCTAATCCATTTTTAATAGACAAATCTTTTGGTTTTATGATATCCTAATTTTTTTCATGAACCACAAAGACTTAGATATTTTATAGCCTTATAATCAAAACCATTTAAAGAGAGTGTGAAATTTTTCTAAAAAGACACAGACTTAGCTGATCTTATCTTTGAAATCTGTTTAGAAAACTAAAAGTGTCTACAGCTATTATTATATACTGGATTACTCATACTTCTTCCTTTTATAATACTTAATATTTAGTTGGTTGTGTGATTTGTTCAATTGGTAGTTTGCAGGTTTGGTCACATTTAACTGTGATCATGTAGGAATATGATAAAAGGGGCCTCAAGTTAGAGGTGACAAGAACAAGAGAGAAAAGAGGAAAATATGAAAAGGCAAAGGTCTACACTGAGTAGGCTAATTTAAATGTTATTTAGATCAGATCACACTAACACTTGCACAGGCAGGTGCACCAAGAATAAACTCCCCTCCTCAGCATTTCAAACCCCAATCTGGTTTTCAAAACCCAGCAAGATGACAGCCCAAGAAGCCTTCCTCCTGATTTCTCTGGGAATATTGGTTTTTCCCTTCTCTGGTCCTAGAGGGAGTTGCTCTGTACCCTAAAGCCAAGCTCGAAAGGCCTGACTGCATGTAGTTTACAGAGTAAGAAAAGATAAAAGGTTAATATCCAAAATATATAAAGAGCTCATACAGCTTAATAGCAAAAAAATCAATCTGCTTTAAAAAATGACAGAAAATCTGAATAGACATGTTTCCAAAGAAGATATATAAATGGCCAATAGTTACATGAAAAGATACTCAACATCAGTAATCATCAAAAAATGCAAATTGGGGCACCTGGGTGGCTCAGTAGGTCAAGTGTATGCCTTCCACTCAGGTCATGATCCTGGAATCCTGGGATTGAGCCTCACATTGGGCTCCCTGATCAGTGGGGAGTCTGCTTCTCCCTCTGACCCTCCCCCCTCTTGTGCTCTCTCTCTCACACTCTCTTTCTTTCAAATAAATAAATAAAATCTTAAAAAAAACAAAAACAAAAATTGCAAATCAAACCCACAATGAGATATCATCTCATACCTGTTAGAATGGCTATTATCAAAAAGACAAAAAGTAACAAATGTTGGCATGGATGTGGATAAAAGGGAACCCCTGTGCACTACTGGTAGGAATGTAAATTCATATGGCCACTGTGGAAAACAGAATGGAGGTTCCTTAAAAAAATAAAAATAGAACTACCATATGACCTAGCAATTCTACTTCACAGAATATATATAAAATGAAATCACTAACTCAAAAAGATATGTGTGCCCCCATGTTAACTGCAGCATTATTTACAACAGATAAGACAAGGCAACAACGTAAGCGTCCACTGACAGAGGAATGGATAAAGAAACTGTGGTATACATACACAATGGAATATTATTCAGCCATAAAAAGAATGAAATCTTGTCATTTGCAATAACATGGATGGACCTTGAGGTCATTATGCTAAATGAAATAAGTCAGAGAAGGACAAATACCACATTATCTCACTTATATGTGGAATCTGAAAGACCAAAAAATAAAAACAAAACAAACAAAATAAAAAACCAAGATAATAGATACAGAGAGAACAGATTGGGTGGTTGCTAGAGGTGGGGGTGGAAGGAAGGGTGAAACGGGTGAAGGAGGTCAACTATAGTTGACAACACTATATTACATATTTGAAAGTTACCTAGAGTGAACCTTAAAAGTCTCCATCAAGAGAAAACCAAATTTTGTTACTATGTATAGTGATGGATGCTAACTAGGCTTACTGTGGTGATCATTTCACAATATATACAAGTATCAAATCATTACGTTATTTACCTGAAACTTACTTAGACCTCACTTACACCTCACTTTAAAAAAAAAAAAAGAGGGGTGCCTGGGTGGCTCAGTTGGTTAAGCTTCTGCCTTCAGCTCAGGTCATGATCTCAGGATCCTGGGATCGAGCCCCACATTGGGCTCCCTGCTCAGTGGTGAGTCTGTTTCTCCCTCTCCCTCTGCCGCCTCTCCCCCTGCTCATGCTCATGAGCTCTCTCACTCTCTCTCAAATTAATAAACTCTTTTAAAAATATTTTAATATTTAAAAAAAGGTTTTATTTATTTAAGAGAGAGAGCACAGAGGGAGAGTGGGAGGGAGAAGCAGGTTTCCCATTGAGCAGGGAGCCCAATGTAGGACTCCATCCCAGGACTCTGAGGATCATGACCTGAGCCGAAGGCAGAAGCTTAACCAACTGAGCCACCCAGGCTCCCCTAAATAAAATCTTCAAAAAAAAAAAAAAAAGAATCTAACCTTCAGTCAGGATTCTGACTCAGGCCAGGCTGAATTTATTACCAAATTGAATTGATTGGAGAAACCATGACAGCTTGAAGGTCCTGAAATAAATAGACACTCAGGTGAACCTCAGTAGATACTCAAGTTAGTGGAGTTTGAACTCAAAAGAGACTGTGTTGAACACTACTTAATGTTAATTGCAGGTTTTGTAATTTTGGAGCAAACTATGCCTTAATTTTTCCTTCAGCACAATGGAGTCAGGGATGGTGATTAGGTTGAAGAATGTGAAATTGCTCTTTTTGAAAGTCTAAATATTCAAATAGGACAATTTCACATACTTCAACTTACTGTCCAGAATTTTACTATGATAATTTTGCCTGAAAATTAAACTAAAGTACCTGGTCTATTGCTTCAGAGTAGCAATAACAGAAATTATTATCTATATGTTTTTATCTAAAGGAAACTTTATTCCACATTAAACCATGGAAGCTATAGAAAGAAGGTATTGGTCACTCCCACAGAACCCCTGATTTAATTGGAAGTTCCAAAATCAAATTTCAGAATTTCAACTAAGATACCGGTATATCTTTTCATTCATTTACATTTTAAAAGAATCAAAAAGTAAATGCAACATAAATAAAGGAAGCCTCAACATGTGTTATTTTCATGGATCTTTGACTCATAAACATATTAGCTTAAGCCAGAAGGTTTTCCTAAACATTCAGCCTCTCTTCCTAAACAAAGGATTTAAGAACTTAAATTGTTTTTAAACAGAGAAAAATGATTTATTGTCATTGCCTGAAACAATTCTGTCTAACAGCTGTTTGCCAACCATACAACAGGAAAATAGAATCCTATTTTGAGGCATAGCTAGATCTGGTGCTACTTATAAGGCCAAAGTTTCATTTTGAGACAGTGAGATTAGAGTTGGCAGGGTCTGCTCTGGCCACCTGGCCTCAGGTTTGGAAACGAGGTTGGAAATGCTGTTGCCCTCAGCATGACTTCAGACAAAAGTTCTATACTCCAATCAGCACCAGCTATGCATGTCTAGGTTTGGCTGCAAGCTGACCATTCTTGGCTAACAATCGTAGGCAGTATATTAAATCATATTGACTTCTGAAGCTAACTCCTATAAAAAAACATCAGAAAACCAGTGTTACTCTTTCAGTTTATTTCTTTTTAAAGATTTTATTTATTTGAGAGAGACAAAGATAGCGACAGAGAGCACGAGTGAGAAGAGCGAGCATGAATAGGGAGGAGAGGGAGAAGCAGGCTCCCTGCTCAGCAGGAAGCCCGATGCAGGGCTCAATCCCAGGACCCTGAGATCATGACCTGAGTTGAAGGCAGACGCTTAACTGACTGAGCCACCCAGATGCCCCTAACTCTTTCAGTTTAAAGGTTTGAAGTATTAGGAGTGATTAAAAAAAAAAAAGGCATTTGGTGGCTAGGAAGTCATACATTAGGACAAAAAAACTGAGGCATAGACTTCATCTGCAACAATTCCTAGGAAGTATTAGGAGTCTAGGCTTGATCACTGATGATCACCGCCATCAAGCTCTACATCCCTAGTCCACCCTGAGAGAGATGCACCTGGTTCCAGGGCTCTCCAAGCAAAGGCTGATAATGATGTGTTTCTCTTTGGTTGCCCTCCTTTCTCCTAAATTGGATGAAGCCTGTTGGTCCTGAAATACATACAGGATGCCACAATGATGTTTTTATTTTTGAATTTAGATGCAAATAGAATGTTAAACTAGAAGTATATTGATTCTTAGGTGACTTCATTTGAGGGATTTGGAAGGTTATCTGTGCTTGAACAGCCAGCACTGTGAACTGGCTGCTGTAGACAAACGTTAAAATAACACTCAGTCAATACCATATAAATCAAGTTCTCTGGTCCTCCTCCTAATGCAATCCGAAGTAATAGGCAACATGTCCATTTCTGTTTTCATGCAGTTGCTGGAACCCACCTGTGGGGTTTCTACCTTCCCCTAACTAGTCTCAGATTACCCAGCACTCCTCAATGTCTGGCAAACCTCTGGAAGAATGCTTCCTTTCTTCCTTGATATGGACTTGCCCTTCTACATGGGGGGGTGAAGTTGCAACTCTTTTTTTGAGTAGAGACCCTTCTACTCTCCCCTTTTGGATATGGAGGATTTGCTCATATTTGGTGAATCCATATTCTATGTGTACGGCCCTTCTAGGTCAGAGGACAGAGGCTATTTATTTTCTTTTTAAAGTGAAGAATCTATTCATTAACTTGATAAACGCAAGTAATAGCTGTCTTAGGGTGAATGAGTCTATCTTCTATCTTTCAGAATAGAAACATATAAACTCCCTTGTTAGTGAACTAGGACAGAAATTTTAAAATTCAGGACTATCATTCCAACAATTTATCAACCTCTCTATTTATGATTTTCATTTGCTATATTTCAAATTTAGTAGTTTATAAAAAGACAATAATAGACATCCTTTAAAACTCTGCTGCTCAGGGTCAGCTAATTTACCCTTCTCCCTACATTAGAGTCCTATTCTTTTCACTTCCCAATCTGCCACTCAGATCTCTCTTCCACAGTCTCATGCTGGTGGAAAGAATCCAGGAAAACATTCCTTAGCCACCAGCTGTGATTTTAACTATGGTTTTCTGAATTCACAGGTTTTGTTGTCATTTCTGCTAATAAACCTGGCAGTAAACAAGTCAGGCCTGGGTATATGTTGCGTTTGTGGTCCTTAAGAATTCTTGGCAAACATGCTGGATAAGAAATTGTTTATATGTATATGTTGGGCCCAGAATATCCCTTACACAATGTTTTTCTTCCTTTCTACCACCTAGTCCACCCTTATTTCATTGAGCCTATAGGGACAAGGAAATCTTATTTGAAACACAAATCGATATATACATCCTGAATTTTTAAAATGTCAAAATTAGGAGAATAGTCACTATGTGAATTAGAATAGTAGTTCAGTTATGATTGTTTTTTTTTTTTTTATCAATTTTGGAAGAAAGGATGTATGCATGAACTGAATTCACTTCTACAAATATCAGCGCTATCTTATGCTTGACTAGATCACTAAGATTATTCCTGGTCATGAGAACCAAGTCAACTATAAAATTTGATTTGCAATTATCAACAGTTAGTTAAACAGACAAGGAAACTTTAAGACTGTTGCAATAGGGGAGAGAGACTAAACTCAATTTCACTGAAACAAAAGGTAGGAGCATGTTCAAATGCTGGGGTGAGCTAGCGGAGAAGTACTTGAGGGTTTTAGCTGGGAGGCTGGTCAGCGTGATTAGGCCATCTGTAGTTGTTAATTGTTGCTTATCTAAGTTAGGTTCCTACCCACTCACAGAGGTTTGGGAGGTATCTTCCTTGACTATGGTTTAAAGAGCTCTCACGTCTTTGACAAAGATATTCCTGGGTCTTAAAACTGGGAAGTGGTGTTGAAGATTTACACCTCTCTGTGGCAGAGAACCAAATTTACATTACAAGGGAGCTATACTTAGGAAGAAACCTGTCTAAAATTTAGTCAAGCTGATGGGGACCTTAAGGTGACCTTAGTCACCATCCTACTGGTGAAGGTCATGGAGCCATGATCATTATCATCACGTCAAATTACTTCAACATATGACAATGCCTATCCAACCAAACTGTTAGGGCCCAATATATCCCTTCACTTCATCAGTGCAGAAACAAATAATTTGATTCCTCACCTCAAACATATCAGCATGCCAAATTGGAATATTTTTTATTATGATTATTAATGCTGTCTCAGGAGGGAAGCATTTCTGTCTTTCATAAAAAATAGTTTTGAATTTCTCTTAAGAGTTTAAGGTGGTAAACTATTTCATGTTTGTCTATTTTGCACTATCCAAGAAAATTGTTTAAAATTGCTACGATGACAGATTTGGGAGAATATTTGAATTTAGTATCCATGGAAAAGTTGGAATTCAAAAAATCATCTCAACAAACCATCCCTCTTTGGTCCAGAACCTTTGGAAATTTAGGAACAGCAAAGATATGCACTGCTAAATAATAAAAACTGCTTCATACACAACCTGGGAATCTGCCCAGGCATCTGCACAGAGACCCTCCAGCCAGGATTGCCCTAAAATTCTTGGCGCACATGGCTGATTAATCCCTTCCTAACTGCATTTACATACACTCCTATGAAAATCACTCTGAATGATTTCAGGGACACAGTCCTCTCGTTCAGAATAATAACTCCAGAACACAGAATTCCAGAGGAGAAAATGCCACCATCAGTGAGGACTTTGTCTTTGATAACTTTTAGATAACTGCCTGTCTTCCCTTGGAGCACTTTTTTCAAATGGATATGCCTGGGCATATTAGCTCATTTAGTCCTTGGTGATGGTGGTAAATGGACCCTCTGTCCACTTCTCCCTTCACAGCAGTCAACAAGTTTCACTGTCTGCTTCCTTAATACCTTTCACAAAGTAGGAGAATAAAAACATTACGCATTTTATATCAACACACAGGTTACATTTTGTTGCATCTGTCCCTTCTATTCCCAGAGAGATTCTCAACTTTATTAATATCTCTCCAGCCCAATACATATCACCAGTCATTTAAAATTCCCCAAATAGGGCTTTGCACATCTTTATGACAAATATTTACCAGGTTGAGTGGGGTGCAGTAAAAATGCATTCAAATGTTCCATTTGCATATAATGTAAAACCTACTTTTCTAGAATAAAAAAATGAAATACCTCTTAACACTTCACTTGTTTTGGTCAACAGATAAAATTAAATCACATATAGTGATTAATTTTAATATTTTAATCTAAGTTTATATTTTTCAAAAGAGAAATAAAAAATTATCTACCTTGCAGGTGTGTTGTGAATATCAAATGTGATTATATATATGGGTTTGTGTGTATATTTGCATATGAATACATATATGTACATATATATGTGTACGCCATCGTGTTCATAAATACCCATACATATTCCATAGCCCAGCATTTGTATCATACTAAGCATTTCATATATTTAGATATAGTCATTGTTTTTTCTTATAATTACTGTGTACCTGTGGTATTCAGGTTTCACTGGAATTTTAACATGACCCAGGATATTACCTTACAAGAATAATAACAGAACGTTTTAAGACAGAACTTTGAAAAAAAGAAAAAGTCTGGAAATATCAGGGATGGCATGCCAGGCAGATGGCGTAAAATGTGAGGAAAAATAAATGTAGATGTACAAAATGATGAGGCTTCTGATTTGAAGAGATCATTTGGGGAGGCAGAGTAGTATGAGTATGAGATGTTGGCCACAGGAAATTATGTAAGGGCTTTGAATCCAGGCTACAGTACAGTCATTTTGTGCCAAACAGTCAAATGTTAAAGACCTTTCTATTAAAATCAGACACGTAACAACGCAGCTGTGTGTTGGAACAAATTAGTTACTACTTCTCTCTGGTGGGATTGGTGTTTATAAAGAAAACGGATACAATGAATAAAATGTGGATTGGGTATCAGCTTTCTGAATGAAGACCCTCAAAGAATAGGTTACCAAATTTAAACTGGATTGGAGAATATAACTTGGGCCCAATGCCAAAGTAAGGACATCTTATTATCTCATCTTGAAATAATATGTTAGCAGCTACGTACAGCGAAATCCATGTCATACTGCTGTTAGTATATTTACCAGTCAGATGCCCAGAGGTGATTGTCTGCTTACAGACTCCTGCTCTAACAGGACAGGCCCCACAGGGACTTCTCAACGCAGTGACTCTGACGCTGGGAAACAGCCCAATGAATATGAAGGTCTTACCATTTTTACATAATTGGCACGTTATTCCTCTCAAGGAAAGCAATGAGAGAGTATATAGGGACCTTGATTTTGTAGGAAAACAGAAGTTCCCACTTCTAGGAAAGCATGAGTACGGCAAGATTAGGGTTTTTCTTTAGTCACTATGAAGCATTGACATTAAATACCATTGTTGGGAAAATTCCAGCCCATGTAAAAATGACATGGAAACAAGAATAGAAATAAAGTCATAATTATTTTACATACAATGATTTGGTAAAGTGTTTAGAAGTGACTGGATACAGGAGAGTTACATAAAGTAGTGTGTCTTCAGGCCAGAAATCACAAGTTAGAAAATAAATTTTATTGAAATCCTATTCCCACTACAATAGAACTTATAAAGATATATAAAATATTTAAAACATAATCCCAGCAAAAAGTAGGCAGAAACTTTTGAGACAATATATATATCTGACTAAAGGAGAAACATAATGGTGCTATATATTTGAAAGGGTTGATTAAAAAATTTAAATATGGGGCCACCTGGGTGGCTCAGTCAGTTAGGTGTCAGACTCTTGATTTCGACTGGGGTCATGATCTCAGGGTCCTGAGATTGAGCCTGGCACTGGGTGTGGAGCCTATGGAGTGGGATTCCCTCCCCCGCTCCCTCTGCCCCTACCCCTACTCTAAAATTTTTTTTTAAATATGGATCTTATTCAAATGTATCCATTTGAAGATTTGTGATTAATAAAATATGATAGTTAAAACGAATTTCATTTTTATTTTATTTTTTTATTTATTTTTATTTATTTATTTTTTTTTCTAAAGATTTTTATTTATTTATTCATGAGAGACAGAGAGAGAGAGAGGCAGAGGGAGAAGCAGGCTCCCAAGGAGCAGAGAGCCCGATGCGGGACTCGATCCCAGGACCCTGGGATCATGACCTGAGCCGAAGGCAGACGCTTAACCATCTGAGCCACCCAGGCGCCCCCGAATTTCATTTTTAAATAGGAAAAAATAATGTGTTTCATCTACATACATTAAGAAGAACTATATAGAGAGTATACATAGGACACCGTAGTACTGAGTATCCCACAGGAAACAGATTCCAGGCTTGAAGATCAAGCTCAATAGAATTAATTAAGAAGCTATTCAAGAGGTATGAGCAGGGTTAAGGGCATAGAGATGGGGTACTGAAGCCCCCAGAGACTGGCAACAATGTAAGCCATTTACCACCCTAAGCCTGAAAGGAGAGAAGGAACTGGGTCACTGGAGCCTAGGGAGAGCTCATTGCCTTGGAATAGGGATGACTATCTGACAGGATTTGTCCTATGGAATGCAGCGTCCCCAAACCCAGCAAATAGTCATGGGGCAGGAGTGAGTGGGGCAGGTCAAAAAGCATGGACGTGAGAGGGGGAAAAATAAAAAAAAAAAAAATATCTTAAACAGGAACCACAGGTATTTCTAAATATAATAAAAAATAATGATTAACTCTGACATATGAGTAATAAATTTATTGAAATAGTGATATGTCTATGTAAATTGAGACAAATAGAAAATGCATAGAACAGTACTTACAAATATACCCCTGTAGATTAGTTACCTTATGTTACATTATGCAATGGAAACAATTAACACCAAAATCCCAGTGGTTTACAATGACAAAGGCTCATTTTCCTGCTTTAATCATGCGCCCCCTGCCTGTCAGAGGCAGCTTTGCTGCAAGCCGCCTTCACTCCAGTCCCAGGTTGACAGAACATACTCCATCTGGAACATGAGACATGGGATATGACTGGTCTCTTGGCAGAGAAAAAAGGGACATGGCAAACTAAATGCTGGCTTCTAAAGCTTACAAGCATAATGTTATCCTTACTAACATTTCAGGGGCTAAAGAAAGTCATGTGACCAAGCCCAATGTCACGATTGGAAGGTGGATTTAAGCACTCTTGGAGGGGAGGGTGGGGAAGATCTTTAAAAGTTTGTTTTAACTTTTTGTTAACAGATAATATAATTTATCACATTCCTTTATTTATGAGTTATTGTGTGATAATGAAAGCATAGTTTATCAATTGAAAGCCCATCTAAAAACTTGTCCATATAATTACATACCCACAGTGAGTTGAAGATAGAAGGGGGCCAGAGCTACAGTCGGATTTTACTAATGTAGAAAATGAGTCTCAGAACGATGTAATGAGGTGTCTGAGCTCATAACCTTAAACAAATTGGATCAGATTGAGAATATCCAATTCTGCACTCAAGCCTCTTTCCAGCACTGGTCAGTTCTTCATGAACAGGTTTTGTTAAAGAGGAAGGAGCTCTTTTTTTTTTTTTTTGGTGAACTCAACATTACTTGTTGAAGGTCAGTGCCAATCTCATTTTTAGGTATGAGATATAATGCATTTGTAAGGACCTGGAGAGATATCACTATCAATTCTTCCTTCCTCAAATCTCTCTTCCATACCTACTTCTATATATGAGAGAATGAATAATAGAAAGGTCACTTGAAGTTTTGTGGGGATAAACAATACAGGCAGGCACCAGCCTCAGATTTAAAAATCACATGTTGTTTTTTCCATAAAATTTCCTAGATTAACTATGGATAAGCCACTAATTTCTGGGCAAGATTTTTTTAATGGGGAATTATAAAGAAGTTATAAATAACTTCATCTATTTAGGTAAGGAAGTAATCAAAACCTCTTTGTTGCAAAGGTTGACCAGAAATCCTTCATTCATGCTGTGAAACCCCTGAGAGTTAATTGATTGCCCTGTTTGAAATAACAGACCAAATCACAGTCCTGGGGAAGGAGGAAAATCCTTCATTCATGCTGTGAAACCCCTGAGAGTTAATTGATTGCCCTGTTTGAAATAACAGACCAAATCACAGTCCTGGGGGAGGAGGAACTGCAGTGGCAGTTTTCCCTCCATCACCTGAGAGGACAAAACACAGCACTGTGTATTGCCTTTATCTTTCAGAATAATGAGAAGACAGCTTTCAGATTAGCCTCCTAGGAATCACTACCCTTTATAAGATAATCAAAGCTGATGTGTTATTTATCAGTTGAATATTACTGTTAAGTTTGGGACGCTTATAATGCACAGTTGTAGGTTATATTCTAATTTGTTGGCATTTTCTCATCTGACAAAACACAGTAACTAAAACATAGCAATAGTCACTCCTGTGTGTGTGTGTGTGTGTGTGTTTGTAAGTGATTTGTAGTTGCTAAGTATACTTGCAACTTGTAACGATTTGGTTCAGTCTATGACATTTATTCTTAACTGCTCCTCATAAAAGAATACTCAAAACTGCCTCTAACTCCTACCTCCATCTGTGTGGCATTATCAAAATTTGGTTAGACCACAGCTTTCGGGATTTTAATGAGGTCGAAAAGTTAGGCAAACAATGATTAATTTACAGGAAGGTTACCTGGAAAGTACAGAAAACACAGTATTGTAATACAGCAAGGAAGATGATGCAAAAGAATGGGAGTTTAGAAAAAAGCATTTTCTTACATGCTCAGGACAGTAGGTTTACTACTGAATTATAACTCATCTGACAAGACAGAGGGATATTTTATTCACTGTGCTTAGACATTTTGATAAAAGTTTGGCTCAACTATGTTGGGACAGTTAGAGTGGGGATAAATCATCAGAGCCCACCAGACTGACTGAACATCTTTGTGTTTATTGGTGTGTCTGCTTCTCACTCTTTAAATACAACTGGCATGCTATTCTCAGAGAGAGAAAGTACTTGCTGGCTAGAAGCAGAATCTTGCCTGCGACCTCCGGTATTCTCTCTGTTAACCCATATCGGTTCTTTTAGAGACATTCTCATGTACTTCAAGAGAAACTCCACATACAATAGGAGCTTGATAAGACAGTGAAATGTATAAAACTGAACATGGGCTCTAATTCCTACCAGGCCAAACTGACTGCCTCAAATATTTAAAAAGGTAGTTTCAAGGCATTAAGTCCTTGTCTAGAGAATGTAAACCAGCTTAAATATCCAATGAAAAAATATAAGAAGAAAGGCACTGTTAAACACAGCAAATGCATGCATATGATAAAAAAGAAAAACTACTCTTTTATTATCAACTGTTTCTCTTTCCTAGATTTTAGTGCAATCCAATCAAGATTTGACTGGATTCACACAAAACACTTCCACTTTTCAAAAGACAAATTTTGCCTAAAATAACCCAGAGGAACATTTGGGAATGTCCCAAATTATAGTTGCTATGTCAAATAAATCACATCTACTATTTTGTAATTTTAACTATTAAAACATATTAGGAAATATGGCCTGTCATTCTTTTGGCTGAAGCACAAGATTAAGCAGCTTGGTGAATGGAATGAACAGGTGCTAGATAAAAATCTGAAAGCCCATTCATCTTCATGCTTCCAAGGGAAACTAAACCTTTTGGGGACTTCAACCAGTAGAACATCACTTCCTTGTTTAGTAGTTTAACATATTTTGGGATGTTTCAGAGCTTTCTCTGATGATTTTAGGTTAGCCAATGTGGGATACAGTCATATAATGAATTGCTTTCAGTGTGTTTGATGCCTCATTGTTAAATCATGCCAAGCATGAGGAGGGAAGAAATCTGTTCCTTACCATTTGGGCATTACTGAATTTTATATATATATATATACACACACACATATATATACACATCTTTTAGGTACCAAGTAACAACATTAGACAGTGAACTCTGAATTCAGGAGCATGTCTAAATCCTTAATATTACATGTTCTTTACACCTAACAGTTATCAAAAATGTTGGTTGAATGACTGAATGGAAAATGACAACTCAACAGGCAGATATTGCTTTTGTACATGTCATCCTCTAACCCTGGGATATCCTCCCTATCTGCTGTCCCCTACACCTGGTCCATGCCCATTCATCTTTTAAATTTATCATCAGATATCATCTCTGACAAGTATCCTTCCCTGGTCATACCCCAAACAGAGATAATTACTCTCTTCTCTGAGCTATCTCAATAACATCTGTATGATTTTATGTTGTGTATGTATATTCTTGTAAAGTTTGTTTAAATGTGTCTATGTGTCTTCTCTTCCATGATTGAAGAGAATTCCTTTTGGTGATAGGATAGGTTTTTGTCTACCTCAGAGTGTGTGTGTGTGTGTGTGTGTGTGTTTTCTATCTAGTACAGGCTATGTAATAGAGTTTTGATATAATTAGATAAAATTAGGATGGATAAATGGGTTGAGGAAGATATGGTGTCTGTACATCTGAATTTCCAAATATATTTAAATAAATATGATGTGTCATTAGCATGAAATCAGTTGAATGCAATATGTGAGCTACTAATTTATTCTCTAATTGCTATTCTTTGAAGATCCACTTTTTTTCTAAATCCTGGAAAATGAATATGAGTATGCTATAAACATAAGACAGGAATGACATTTAGGGCAAATGTCATTGCAAATGCAAAGTTATTGACCTGAAAGTTGGTCTGACTTATCCATTGTGATGAAGAGAAATTCACTGTTATACTAATAGTGAGAAATGAGAATGCATATGTAGACAGGAATAGGAATAAAGGTTTTACCCCATGGCTATGGAAAGCGGAAAGCCAAAAATAAGTATTCATTTATTTCTTTATTTCCTTTTTAAGTAGAAGAGTGATGTGATATACTTTTTATCTAGAAAAAAATGGCAGCAATGTGATCAGATGGATTGGAATGGGTACAAATCCATTTATATGGAGAGCAGTTAAGAGTTTCAAGCACAAGATAATGAGGACCCCTGGTGAATGAGTGGTTACATGCATAGAAAGAAAAAAAGTCAGATTTAGAGATATATCTAAATTACAATTGACCATAGGGTCAAGAGACATATTGTACATCAAGTTTTTTGTTATTTTTTGTTGTTTGTAACTCTAAGGTACTTATTGGACTGTCATATCATTAAGAGATATAGAGAAATACAAGAATTGGGTGAAAAATGGTATGTGACTTGTAAAAGACTAAACTCTCTTGCAGAAATATTAAGTGTCACTGGATCTGCAGATGGAAATGTCCAGTAGGCACTACGAAATGAGTGATATCTCTTGGGCAGGTTATCAGATTTTGAACTTAATGACCTAGAGATAGTAACTGAAGAACTAGAAAGAAATAAGGTCACTTGGTGAGTATGGAACAAAGAGCAAAAAAAAATTAAGTTTAGAATTTTGAAAATGATATTACTCTTAAGGATTAAACGGGAGAAAACACCAAGAAAAAATGAATACACTGAATAAAAAAAGAGGTGAGTCAAAATATGTTTGGCTGATAGTAGAACTCTTAACACTGGGAAAGTGAATGCCTATGTGCTTATCCATGTGGTAGATTTACAGGAGAGATATGCTGAAAGGATGGTACAACAAAATTACTTAAAATTTTTTGCCATAAAACATTGTTCCTAGGCCATAATCTAGTCTTCAGGTAATAATGCTGAATCATGTGGAGTTATAAGAATTACTTCTGTCTTTTCTCCAGGTAAACATAGGTCTTAGAACTTTAAAATCAGGTCACATCTCCTTCTCAGTATGGTTGCTTAGGCCTCTTTACCTTAAATTAGACCCTACAGATTTTATTAATCCAATGATGAGGAAAGGGGAATACAAAAAAATAAAAGCAAACCAGGCAAAATGAAGGAGAAGAAGAGGTTTTCCCCAAAGGTCTACAGCAGGTCTTTTCTAGTTAGTTCATTAAAGTGTCTCCACAGAACAGAAAGAGAAAGGGGAACCCTCCTACACTATTGGTGGGAATGCAAGCTGGTGCAGCCACTCTGGAAAACAGTATGGAGGTTCCTCAAAAAGTTGAAAACAGAGCTACCCTACAACCCAGCAATTGCACTACTGGATATTTACCCCAAAGATACAAATGTAGGGATCCAAAGGGGTACATGCACCCTAATGTTTATAGCAGCAATGTCCACAATAGCCAAACTATGGAAAGAGCCAAGATGTCCATCAACAGATGAATGGATAAAGAAGATTTGGTATATATATACAATGGAATATTATGCAGCCATCAAAAAACACAAAATCTTGCCATTTGCAACAAAGTGGATGGAACTGGAGGGTATTATGCTGAGCGAAATAAGTTAATCAGAGAAAGACGTGTATCATATGACCTCACTGATATGAGGAATTCATAATCTCAGCACATAAACTGAGGGTTTGCTGGAGTGGGGGGGTGGTAGGAGGGATGGAGTGGCTGGGTGATAGACATTTGCTACCAACTCAGTGAGTGACTTTGGGCCTCACTGTGCTCATAGAAAGTAGAAAGTAATATTGTATTAGTACTTTTCAGTTGCCACTCAATTTATAATTTCTCTTTGATGTATTTTTAACACCTATTATCAATATATGCACTATGCTGTCAAATTCACAGTGTATTTCTTTTCTTTTTTTTTTAAATCTTTTTTTTTTTTTTAAGATTTTATTTATTTATTTGACAGAGAGAGACACAGTGAGAGAGGAGCACAGGCAGGGGGAGTGGAGGGGGGAGAGGCAGGCTTCCCGCCGAGCGGGGAGCCCGATGCGGGGCTCGATCCCAGAACGCTGGGATCATGACCTGAGCCGAAGGCAGGCGCTTAACGACTGAGCCACCCAGGCGCCCAGTATATTTCTTTTCTTTCCATAAGTTATAATTAATGATAATTCATGGAATCACAAAAAATCATAAGTACATATTTTAGCTGTTCTGAAAAGAGAAAATGAAAAGACTATCTGATTTACTATTAAACAAATAAATTATAAATGTTCTATATGATTGCAAGATGATATTATAATTTCAACATCTTTAACTGCTGAACACAATAACCTCAGCTTTGCAGTATCACAAATATGGTAGATGGAGAGAAATGGAAGCAGCATTTATTATGTGATGTACTGATCATTAAAACATACTTCATGGAAATATATATTCCTCAATCTTACAGTTACAGTAAATGAGGCACTGATATTTGACATATAATATTCCATGCCCATGCCTAGTGTTGGACTGGGCCAAGATTTGAACTCATACAGTTCAATTTCCTAAAAAGCCCATGAAAATTTTTCTTTTATCAAATAGAAAACTATTGCCCTTTCTTTGTCTCTTTATTTCTTTTACTAATTACAACGACTCTATAAAGAAGAGTGCAAACATTATTAATTGTACAGCTTCATGAATATTGATAAAGTGAACATACCCAAGTAACCAGCACCTAGATCAAGAGACAGAACATGACTACCATTCCAAAAACACTCCTTTTAGCATCTTCCATGCACTAGCCACCTAAAGCTAAAATATATATTTCTATATCTGTCCCTACTTCTGAATAAGCGACAGAAGAGGCTAGGTAGGGGGCGACATGTAGGGGGCGACCTGACTAGGCTCACGCTGGGGGCTCCAGGCTCACAGAAATCCAGAGGTGGAGAAATAGAGGAGATATTAACCAGAAAGAAGGGAACACCTTGTTTGGTCTCATAATATTTACAAGAACATCTTACTCGTTCTAAATATAGACAGAATATTCTCATGATATTTACAAAGAAGAAGGGAACTCCAGCATGTTGGTTCTAAATATAGATAGGATATATATTTATGATATATAATATGCAAATATATATATGATATTTGCAAATCCACCATGTTATGGGCATGAAATTTACCAAGTTCCCTGGTTTTTCTTCTATATACGATCCACCATAAAAGCCCTCAGTGGCAACCCATTCAGGACCCCTCTCATTCTAAAGAGCTCTTTTCTTTCTGTTCTGTTCTCATCTTCACTTAATAAACTTTCACTTCATCCTTTTGTGTCCAAGAGATTCATTCTTCAACTCAGTGAGACAAGAACCCTGCAAACCCGCAACACTTCTAACATGATATATTTTTGCCTGTTTTTGAAATGTAAATAGTAATACATTTTAGGCAGTATTTTACATGTAGCTTCTTTCTTTCAGCATATTGTGAGTTCCACACATTGTTCTGAAGTACTAGCAGCTAGTTCAGTCTTATTGTTATGTAGTATTTCCTTCCATGAATACCCACAATTTAGTTATCATTCAACAGGCACAAAGTTTTTGTTGGTATTAAAAATACTACAAATTTGTTCTGAGTATACACCTAGGGGAAGAATTTCTGGGCTATAAGAATTAGCTCTGATTTAAAAATCATCTTATAGGGGCACCTGGGTGGCTCAGTCATTAAGCATCTGCCTTTGGCTCACGTCATGATCCTGGGGTCCTGGGATTGAGCCCCAAGTCAGGCTCTCTGCTCACTGGGAAGCCTGCTTCTCCCTCTCCCACGCCCCCTGCTTGTGTTCCCTCTCTTGCTGTCTCTCTCTCTCTGTCTAAATAAATAAATAAAATCTTTAAAAAAATCATATACATGTACATATAATTATGCATATATAGTCTTATAAATATACATGTGTATATGTTATATACATATATACTCAATATGCTGAATGTAAGTAGACACCTTGAGCATAAAAATATATGAAATAACATTTCACACTTAACTAAGATGGCTAAAATTTCTTTTATCTTTTCTTTTCTTTTTTTTACATTTTTTT
>NC_138378.1:85591689-85744142 GCF_054177405.1 Leptonychotes weddellii
TAGCCACCAGAGTGACGTCCCTCGGTGGAGCAGACTTTTAAAAGTTCCGATTTTGTGCTCCGCGGCTCTATCACTTGCCAGAAGCGGCCGACGGAGGCCCCTCCCCCGCCGTCTATCCTCCCGAATATCACCTCGGATTCACTTCTCCGCACTTCCTACCTTCCAGAAAGTGGTCGCTTTTCTGATGAGAGAGTTGTTGCTCTTCTTTTCTTCAATCTCCTGTTGAGTTTGTAGGTGTTCAGAATGGTTTGATCCCTATCCAGCTGAATTCCTGAGAGGAGACGAAATCCAGGTCTCCTACTCCTCCGCCATCTTGCTCCGCCCCCCCATTTCTATTTTTTGAAACAGCTTCAGAATAATAAGTATTAATTCTTCTTTAAATGTTTGGTAGAATTCCCCTGGGAAGCCATCCAGCCCTAGACTCTTGTTTGTTGGGAGATTTTTGATTACTGCTTCAATTTCCTTTCTGGTTATGGTTCTTTCAGGTTTTCTATTTCTTCCTGGTTCAGTTTTGGTAGTTTATACATCTCTAGAAATGCATCCATTTCTTCCAGGTCGCCTAATTTGTTGGCATATAGTTGCTCATAATATCTTCTTATAATACTATTTATTCAGAAACACAACTGATTTTTGTAAATTTATTTTGTTTCCTGCAACTTTACTAAGTTCCTTTATTCTAACAGGTTTGTGGTGAAGTCTTTGCATATATTTTTATATATATATTCATGTCTTCTACAACTGGAGATAGTTTAACTTCTTCCTTTCCGATTTGGATGCCTTTTATTTCTTTTTCTTGACCAGTTGTTCTAGCTAGGATTTCTAGTACTATGTTGAATAGAAGTGGCAAGAGTGGACATCCTTGTCTTGTTCTGATTTAAGAGAAAACACTTCCAGCTTTTCATCATTGAATATTATATTATCTGTGGGCTTATCATATATAGCAAGGTATTATGTAAGGATACATTATCTCCATACCTTATTTGTTAATAGTTTTTATCATGAAAGGATGTTGAATTTTGTCAAATACTTTTTCTGCATCTATTGAGATAATAATGTGATCTTTATTGTTCATTCCACTAATATGGTGTGTTACATTTATTGATTTGTATGTGTTGAACTAACTTTGAATCTGAAGGTTAAATCCCACTTGATCATGTTGTATGATCCTTTTAACATGCTGCTGAATTTGTTTTGTTAGTATTTTGTTTAGGAATTTTTAATCCTTATGTATCAGGGATATTGGCCTATAATTTTCTTTTTTATGGTGTCCTCATTTGATTTTAGTAAGAGGGTATTACTGGCCTCATAAAACAAATTTGGAAGTATTCCTTCCTCTTCAATTTTTAGAAGATTTTGAGAAGAATTGACATTAATTCTTCTGTACATGGATGGCAGAATTTACCCTTGAAGCCATCTGGGCCTAGACTTTTCATTTTGGAGGTTTGTGGTTATTAAGTCTTCTTACTCATTATGGTTCTGTCCACATTTTCTGTTTCTTCATGATTTAGTCTTGTTAGGTTGTATATTTCTAGGAATTTATCCATTTCTTTTAGTTTATCCAATTTTTGGTGTATGTTGTTCATAGGGGTCTCTTAACGATTTTTTTTTTTGTATTTTTGTGGCACCAGTTATAATGTCTCCTCCTCCACTAATAATTTTATTTATTTTAGCCCTCTCTCATTTTTTCCTAGTTAGTCCAGCTAAAAGTTCTTTCCCATTGTGTTTATCTTTTTAAAAAAGTAACTGTTAATTTTGTTGATTTTTTCCTACTGCTTTTCTATTCTCTAGTTCATTTATCTCTGCTCTCATCTTCATTTCTTTCCTTCTACTAACTTTGGGCTTAATTTGCTCTTTTTCTAGTTTCAGTTGATTTAATCTAGCTGATTTAAATTAGTTTGTTTATTTGAGATCCTTCTTTTTTCTTAATGTATGCATTTGTGCCTATAGAGTTCCCTTTTATGACTGATTTTGGTATATACTACAAGTTTTGGTATATGTGTTTTCATTTTCATTTGTCTCAAGATACTTTTTGATTTTCCTTTTGATTTCTTTTTTGATCCATTCGTTGTTCAGGAATATGTTGCTAAATTTCCACTTATTTGCAAATTTTTCAATTTTCATTCTTTATTAATTTCTAATTTGATATAGTTATGGTCAGAAATGATACTTCATATAATTTCAATCTCATTTAATTTGTTTACACTTAACTTTGTGGCCTAATACATGCTCTATCCTGGAAAATGCTGTTATACACTTAAGAAGAATGTGTATTGCTTCTATCAGATGCAATGTTCTATGTATGTCTGTTAGGTTCATTTGGTCCATGGGTTTATTCAAGCCAGTGTTACTTTATTGACTTTTTAGGTCTACAGCTAAAAGCATAGTCAATGAGCTTGCCACTTGGGCATGGTACTGTCTTCTCAAAAAAGTTCTCCTCCAGTTGGGTTCCACCAGGTTTTCACAACTTCTTAACTATTTTTCAAAGCTCCCACAAAGGCATTTTGTCTGTGGATGGTTGCCAAATTATTGTTGCTATGGAGGAAGACAAGTAGCATAGCTCCTATTCTTCCATCTTGCTGACATCAACAGAATGTTGAAAGTTAATCTGCATCCACTATCTAACCTTTAAAGCATTCTTGTAAATAGACTTCATGCCCAATGGGGGGCTTGAATTCACAACCCCAAGATCAAGAGTCACATGCTGTATGGACTAAGCCAGCCAGGAGCCCCTGGCCTTTAAAGCATTTGATCAAGATATCAACCCCATTCCTTCACACCTTCCAAAATTTCCTGACATGCTTTCATTAGAATTTTGTGTCCTTGGCCCCAGCTCTTTGCTCTATTTCCAAAGTTAATCTCTAATTTTGGTCCCAAATATATTTAAGGTTCAGTTTGATTATTCATCTATCATACATTTTTTTCTCTTCCACATATATCTTTTCAAGGCTCATTCTTCTGGTCTCTGCAACTATCATTGTCTTTGATGAAACCTAACCTCGTAATCACATCTTTGGATCTAAATTCCATTATATCATTATTTTTTTCTTTTGGTTTGTCCCTGCCAGATATTTTGCTTAAAAGAAATATTGCAGATAGTTTTCACTAAAGTGAATGTTGACAAATTAGAAATTTCTTTCAGATAATTAAGCTTGCACTATTTTAAATTAATTTCTCCATGGATTAAGGAACTCTCTCACACTTTGCATGTTTCGGCTACAACAGTGTAATTATCCTTGTAAACAACACAAGTTTCTGCATTGTATGGATAATGAACTTGATTCTGTGATTTGGTGATTAATTTTTGCATATGATTGATTATTTCATAGTGCCTTGCTTTCATTACCATTTAAAAAATTAGAGGATTCTTCCTTCCTGTCTCTCACCTTTAATTCTCTAATAGTGCTTGACCCTTAAGTTCAGTCAAATCTAACTTTTTTTTTTCTGGATAATTTTATTGGGGGAAAGAAAAAAAATAACTGGACTAATTAATGCTTGTCATGACTTACACTCAAAATAAAAAGTTCTTGAAGGATGTCAGAATGATGTCTTATTATGTCTTGACTCTTCCAAAATAAACTACCTGTTAAATCCTATGCTACATGTATATGGAACTGATCAGGCAGCATAACTCATATGTAATTATAACACAGTGGAAGAATACTGAGAACATTCAGAAACAGCTTTTTCATGGCTGCTTCTAATTTTATTCTTCACAAGCCATCCCGTCAAAGTTCCCTGAATAAAAGAGAATGAAATTTAATGTGCCTCTTCGTTGTAGCTGCCTTTCTTCCACCTTGCCCTTGTCATGTAAACTTTCATCCAAGTACTTCTGTATTTTTCATAGAGATTAATTAGTTCTCAAATCATTGTGGTAGGACTGGTAATACAATACAGATATGTGTAAAACACTAAGATGGGGCCATTAATTCACAATGCTTGGCCTAATATCAAAAGAGCCAGAAATTTCACTTCACACTCCTGATTTTTGGTGATTACCCTTCCCTCTTTTTTTTTTTTTTAACGAAATCAATATAATTTTTTTTCTGGACAAGTCCTCAATTATTTCTATACTAGGGAATTAATATAGTATACTCTAGACAAAAGTATGTTTAAAAAATTCTTTACAATTGGCATAAAATCAAACACAAACCAGCCAGAACTAATTTTTGTCCATTTATTTCTTTAGTATAATTTAGAAGCTAAACTGTGTGTGTTGTAACTTAGGAAATCAAATAATATACAAAGCTGTTTGTTTTCAAATTTCATTTAAACCTGAACCAAGTATAGATTACTATGCAGAACAGAAAATTGGTTTTCTCTATATGAAATTTGAAATAAAACTTGGTAAAATCATTAGTCCTTATTTTAATAGCCAGTGAGATAAATTTTAGAAAGGGCATTTGTTTTATGATTTTATGAACTCATATTTTGTCTTAGTTATAGTTTGGAAAAATGTACTTCCAACTGACTATGGAGAAAATGGAAATGAAAAGAAAAATGTGGGGCCATCTCTAGATATTTTGCACAAAGATTATCTGATTAGTAGAGTTCCACAAGTAGATTTATAGTTTAAAGTCAAGACTGCCTTCATGAACAGCATTTGTTGTAGGTTCAGAGATTGTAAAACAATTTTAATATTAAACTTCACCAAACAGAAAGATGGAAATGACCTGATAGTTATCAAAGAGAGATAAAATTATTTTGGAATATAATGACAACTTGTGCTATGATTTAATACATGCTTTTATATACATTATAATCCCCATAAAACCTAGTGAGGTGGGTATCACTTTTATCAAGGCTATTGTCTCTAAAATTAACTTACATGATGAGAGAACACTGCTTTCTATACACATAAAATATAATTTATGTCTAAGTAATTCTATTTGTCTACATGAGACACCTCTTTTCTTTAGTGCTAATTGGACCTAAAACAAAATTTCCATAGATCTAGACTGTACTTAAATATGAGTTACAAAATATAGTAATATATAACTGTAAATCCTTGCACATGATTTAGCATTTTTTTTAAATGCTGACACACGCATATGCAGACTGTAGCGCTCCTCCATATCCTGAGCAGTTAAAGATTGTAATCCTTATATCTCCAGAAATACCTTTAGGCATAAATATTCAATGTTTCACAGACTTAATGACTGGGATTCTGTTAAGTCCTTCACTTTATTTCAGAGCCCTACCAAAACTGGAGTCCGTTCTTCACCATAACTTAATTATCTGAGTTCAGTGTCTCTCCTCATTCACCCAAAGCTGGCTATTGTTTTTAACCAGATGGATGATCCTATCTCTTGCCACCTCTGTATTTCTACTCACCTGTATACATGAATGATCACTGTCTAGAAAGCTCTTCTATCTTTACTGCATGTCACATTAAACTCTTCAGCTATCAATACCAGCTTGGATTATAACCTCATTTGCTATTCACACTTTCTGACCTTTACCCCAGGTACTTGTGTTATAGCAAAACTACTTTTCTGATGGCAGTCCTTCCCATTTCCTTAACTTTTTTTCTTACCTGCTCTGTCTTGTCCATTGAATCAGTTTGACCCATTTACTACATGTCTTGTTCTTAAAATAAAATATAAAGCAGTATATTTTCTTTACTAGGCAATAGCCTTTTACCTCTCTACATTTTCTGTCCACTCAGTTATTCTTATTATTTTCTTCTTTCAACTCAGATTTCTAGTTTCATAATCAAATATCTTTTTATGCACTGATTTCTTTTTGTTTCTCAACATCTTGTATTTTTCCCATTTCTTTATTGAGCTTTGTCTTCCTACTTATTATTGAACCTATTTATTCTTTCAGTTTTACTGTTGTATAAGGTCACTAGCAGGGAATTCCATACTCCAGAGTTTGCTCCATGAAATTTCACTAGGTAGGCTCACTCTTATCATCCACAGTAGAGAGGGTCTAGGACGCATTGCCTAGAGCCCATGTTTTCTGCTACTTGTTGTCCACTGAATGGTAGAGGTAGCAGAAAAACTCATATCTTTTATTTAATTTTTGGTGATACTTTGGACAAGCAACATGAGGCCTTCATATCTTTGGGAACCAAGAAACTAGAAAAAAATAAGTAGGTAAAGCATATTCTATTTAAATGGAACAAGTGAATGGAAAGGTGGTAAAGGTATATTTCATGTTCATCTTGCTTTGAGCATCCATAAATTATAATTTGTGGTCTTCTCTATGATATATATATTTTTCTAAATAAATACAGTATGCTTGTATGATTTGAGTGATTGCTTTTGAGTGAAGGCATCGTTATATAGTGATAATTTTGTTTTAATTTTCTAATATAAAAAATTTGAGTTGTCATCAAATGTCAGCAGGTATGAACTGTGGAGTCAATGTTTTCTCCTGCATGAAGAATCATGAATCTGCATTCTGCTGCAATGTCAGTACTGTCTTCCTCAGTACTTACTCTTCAGTGTTTCACTCTAATATTGTGTATTTCTGAAAGCATAAGCTTATATGAGAGCAGAAATTTTCAGAAAAATACATTAAAATGTTCTCTATTTCCAGAGCTTTTTTCTTGCCAACTACAAAATAACTTCCTGAAACTAAAACTGAGGTCCTTCATAGTTATGGAGCCTCATATTAGTGCAAATATTTATCAGTTCCTTAATATCGTCCACTTTTCTTCTTGGGGAGAACTAGATTATATTGCTGGGCCTGAAATGCTGTATCTGAAATTCAGTGTGATCGCAATTTCAAGTATCAAACTGTTACTGATTATTACAGCCTATTACACTACACCAAGCTATATGAGATATTCAGAAAACTTACACACTTATTTGATTAAGAATTTAGATAGGAGACCTCCCAATCCCAACCAGATAAATACAGTCTAATTCCATTTGGCCTGTGCAGTGTCTCCTCCCATTTTTCATCCCAGTAGCTTTGACACAGAACTTGAATGAGCTCTAAACCAAATCTTTATTATATTTTTCTGTAACATCTTTGTGTGTGCTCTTCATTTTTTTGCCTCATGTGAGCTCTCAGAGAGTTAACTCCTCAGTGATGGAATTCTGGGCCCCTATTCTCTTTTTTAAGACACTATATTATATTTGCACTCATATCACATGTCTTAGATTGGAATATTCATCACTCCAAGACAAACAAGGGTATATCCAATGTTTACTTCCTCCAGAAGAGGTTCATATTTATGTTTAAGGTGCTACAGTAGTTTAAACCCCATTCTCTTCTAACCTTGATTGTTGACTACACAGCAGTTCTAAAGCAGTACTACATCATAATAGTATGTACTGAAGCTTACTTCTGCAGAAAAAAAATGTAACTCAGTTTGTCTTGCTCTTGGTTAAAGTCAATAAACCCATGTAATTGTTAGAAATAGACTTCTTTTAAAACAAGGAAGGGACACCTCAAAGAAGATGGCAGATGGCATTCCAGGGCAATTCTCTCTGATTAGCAGAGCATTTGAGGCAAATACAGGAATTCAATTCCTGAATGAGGTGTGGCTGAATTAGATGAAATATTTATTTTCCTATGAGTTGCATGACAATCAAATAAATGTCATGCCTGCCAGTGGCTGCTTTATCAGGGGGAATCTCTCAACCCAACAGTGATGGGACCATACACACATGATCAATAATTATGGAGCTAAAACTGGCCAGTCATAATGATCTATCCAGAGAAAGATCAGTACCTAGATAAGAAAGCCTGACATTATGGAAATATTGACTTCATTCCAAAATCATATCAATTTCCAAGTCATCTTAATCAGCCCAAGAAAACTGTGCTAGTAGAAACTAGTTGGAAGGAACATCTGTATCATAGCAGCATAAGATATCCCTCCTTGTTGTTCCCCTTTTTTAGTGACTAATTAGACACCCATCCACAAACAAAAGTGCCTGTGTGGGACTTGTGGGATCCAGCACTATACCCCAAGGGACACAGGAGGAATCTTGCCTACCTGTGTATTTAGTAATAAGCAGACAGACCTTGGTAAAGGGTGCAAATCAGAAGGAGCTGTGAACATGCCCTAACCCTTCCTGGCTGTGACTGAGGAAAACCCAGAGAGTGCTACCTTGGGCAGATACCCACAGATGAAAGAGCGTTTGTAGAAGTCCATCCTTCCTGAGTGGTGATTCTAGCATGCTGTTGGAGCATGTCATTCATATATGTATGTGTGTATATATATGACATATATATATGTATGTATGACATATTGGACATGGTAAGATAAACTGTGAGCACCACCCCTCCCCCAAGATGACACTGCATGAGGCTGAACTAGCAAGTGTCAACCTCTCCTGTTGAGGTAAAGAGAGCAGTAAGTGAGTGTCTGGCTACCCCAATTGTGTGAGATACTTCTGGAGAAACTTGTTTCTTTCTAGCAGCACCCATAGTACTGAAGTGGACCACCATGACTGGCTGGAAGAAGAAGATAAAGAAGCAGATAATAATATCAAAGGGCATCAAAGGGATATGGTTCCTCCTGATAGGACTTCAGCAGGAAGTTTGTCTGCAAGCTTCTGGGAGAATGTCACCCAAGGATTCCCTCACTGGGACCATTCCCAATACCCCAAATTCTAAACCCACACCTCCCCTCACTCTGTAGCCAGCTCCATGTATGCAGTCTTGAGTATGAAAGCAAGAACAAACTCCAGTAAACAGGGAGTTTCCATAGAAAACAGGCCAGAGTCTTTGGGCAAGGGAGAAATTACAAACTTAAGCTGTAGTGCCATGTTCTGGAAGATAAAAAAGAGATTTCAAGTAGCCAGTCAGTGAGTTGTAAGAACCACAGAAGATATAATAGCTTAAGAATTCTGGTAAGAGGGGGCGCCTGGGTGGCTCAGTTGGTTGGGCGACTGCCTTCGGCTCGGGTCATGATCCTGGAGTCCCGGGATCGAGTCCCGCGTCGGGCTCCCTGCTCGGCAGGGAGTCTGCTTCTGACCCTCCTCCCTCTCGTGCTCTCTGTCTCTCATTCTCTCTCTCACAAATATAAAAAAAAAAAAAAAAAAATTAAAAAAAAAAAAGAATTCTGGTAAGAGGAAGCAAGAAGTGAGGAGCAGATATATCCATAGAAGGTTGGAGAAAAACCCAGACATAACAGGACCAGTGAACAGTGTATCCCACATGAAGGCAACTAGGAAGGATTTGAGGAGGTATCTGCTTCTACAAATGTGAAAGCAGCAATGCAAAATGCCTACAAACATGAAAAATCAAGGAAACATGTCATCGCTAAAATATAACCATAGTCGGGTGCCTGGGTGGCTCAGTCGTTAAGCGTCTGCCTTCAGCTCGGGTCATGATCCCAGGGTCCTGGGATTGAGTCCCACATCGGGCTCCCTGCTCTGCGGGAAGCCTGCTTCTCCCTCTCCCACTCCCCCTGCTTGTGTTCCTGCTCTTGCTATGTCTCTCTCTGTCAAAAAAATAAATAAAATCTTTAAAAAAAAAAATATAACCGTAGTCTTCTAATAACCAAACTCAAGGGCATGGAGTTTTGTGGCCTAGATGATGATGAATTCAAAATAGCTGTTTTGAGAAATTCAACAGCCTATAAGAAAGCACAGAAAAATCAGGAAAACAATCCATGAATAAAATGAGAAATTTAACAAAAAGATAGAAATCATAAGAAAAGAACCAAACATAACTGTTCTGGAGCTGAAGAATTCAATGAATGAAATTTTAAAAATGCAGTAGAGAACATCTATAGTAGAATAGATCAGTGGAAGAGAGAAGTGAGCTAGAGGACAGGAACTTTGAAACAACCTAATCTTAGGAGAACAAAGAAAAAAGAATGAAAAAGACTGAGGAAAGCCTAAATGATTTGTGGGATTCCATCAAACATGCAAATATTGGAATAATTGGGATTCCAGAAGGAAAAAAGAGGAAGAGAAAGTTTACATAAGGAAATAGCTGAGAATTTCCCAAACCTGGAGAGAGACTCAGATACCCAAGTTGAGGAAGCTAATAGATCACCCTATTCCTTTAAAAAAGAGCTTTTCCAGGACGTATTATAATGCAACTTCTAAAAATCAAAGATAAAGAGAAACTTAAAAGCAGCCAGGTGAGGGGCTAAGATTATAACCTACAAAGGAACTCCCCATTAGGTTATCACTGATTTCCCAGCAGAAACCCTACTGTAGAAAGTAGAATGACATATTCAAACTGTCAAAATTAAAAATTGCCAACTGATAATACTCTACCTAGCACAGTCACCTTTTAGATAGGCTTTCCCAGACAAACAAAAGGTGAACTGGTTCATCACCACTAGACCTACCTTGCAAGAAATAATGAAAGGAGTTCTTCAAACTGAAATGAAAAAATGCAAATTAGTGATGTGAAAAGATATGAAAGTATAAAACACATTGGTAAATGTAAATATACAACCAGATTTAGAAAACTCTAATTCTGTAATAGGATGTTGTATCAACCACTTAAACTATAGTATAGTGGTGAAAAGAAAAGTTTTAAAAATAAGTATAGCTACTGTAACTTCTTAATGAATAAGCAATACAAAAGAGGTAAATTGTGATGTCAAAAAATATGAAAAATGGGAGTAAAAGGGTGGAGCATTTGTATGTAATTGAAGTTAAGTTGCTACCAGCCTAAAATTGACTATTTAATTTATAAGATCTTTTATGTAAATTTCATGTTAGGTACAAAGAAAAAGCATAGAGTAGATACACTAAAGATAAAGAGGAATAGAGCATACCATCATGGAAAATTTCCAATTTACAAAGGTAGGCAGAAACAGAGGAAAAAGGAAACAATGGAAATACAAAACAGCTGGAAAGGAATTAATTATTTGGCATTAGTAAGTCCTTACATATTAGTAATTATTCTAAATATAAGTGAATTAAAGTTTTAAATCTAAAGGCACAGAGTGGCTAGATAAATTAAAAAAACAAAACAAAACTATATACTGTTTATAAGATAATCACTTCAAATTACATATATGGGCTTAAAGTGAAGGGATAGAAAAAAATATTCCATACAAGTAGAAACCAAAAGAAAGTACAGCAGCAGTACTGACATCAGACAAAATAGACATAGCCAAAAATGGGCAAAGACACAAAGAAGGTCATTATATAATGAGGGGTCAATTCATCAACATATGACAGTCATATACTATATACAGAAAACCATGAAGACTCTACTGAAAAAACTATTAGAACTAATAAATGAATTCAATAAAGTTGCAGAATGCAAAATCATTATACATAAAATTGGTTGCATTTCTATACACTAATAATGAACTATCAGGAAAATTAAGAAAGCAATCCCATTTACAGTTGCATCAAAAAGAATAAAATAGGGGTGCCTAGGTGGCTCAGTCGGTTAAAAGTCTGCCCTCGGCTCAGGTCACGATCCCAGGGTCCTGAAATCAGCCCCATCTTGGGCTCCAGGGAGCCTGCTTCTCCTCTCCCTCTGCCAACTCCCCCTGCTTGTGCTCTCTCGCTCACTCTCACCTTCTCTCTCTTAAATAAATAAATCTTTTAAAAAAGAATAAAATACCTAGGAATAAATAAAACCAAGTAGTTAGCAGACTTAACTGAAAACTAAGATATCAAAGAAAGAAATGGAAGATGATACAAATAAATGGAAAAACATACCTTAGGCATGCACTGGAAGAATTAATATGTTAAAATGTCCATATTACCCAAAGAAATCTACAAATTCAAAGCAAACCCTATGAAAACACCAAAGGCATTTTTCACAGAACTGGAATAAATAATCCTAAACTTTGTATAGAACCATGAAAGATCCTAAATAGCCAAAGCAATCTTGAGAAAAAAGAACAAGGCTGGAGGTATCCCACGCTCTGATTTCAAACTATATCACAGAACTATAAAATCAAAACACTATGGGGGTGCCTAGCTGGCTCAGTTGGTTAAGCATCTGCCTTCCACTCAGGGTCCTGGGATCAAGGCCTTTGTCAGGCTCCTTGTTCAGCAGGGAGCCTGAGTCTCCCTGTCCCTCTGCCTGCCTCTCCCCCTGCTTGTACTCTCTCTCTCACTATCTCTCTGTGTCAAATAAATAAATAAAATCTTTAAAAAAAATCAAAACACTATGATACCGGTACAAAAACAGAAACATAGATAAATGGAACACAGTAGAATCCAGAAATCATCCCATGTTTATACCAATTTTTTGTTTTGTAAATTAATCTTCGAGAAAGGAGACAAAAACATACAATGGGGGAAAAGACAGTTTCTTCAGTAAATAGTGGTGGGAAAAATACATGCAACAGAATGAAACTGGATCACTTGTTACATCATATACAAAAATAAACTCAAAAAGGATTAAAGACTTAAATTTAAGACTGGAAACCATAAAACTCTGGGGAGAATACATAGACAGTAAGCTACTGGACATTGGTCTGAGCAATATATATATTTTTTTGATCTGTGTCCTCAGGCAAGGGCAACAAAAGCAAAAATAAACAAATGGGACTGCATCAAACTAAAAAGCTTTTACACAGCGAAAGAAACCATCAATGAGAGGAAAAGGCAACCTACTGAACAGAAGAAAATATTCACAAATGATATAACCGATAAGGGGTTAATATCCAAAATATATAAATAATTCACACAACTCAATATCAAAAAAATCCAACTAAAAAGATGGGCAGAAAACCTGAATAGACATTTCTCCAAAGAGAACATATGGAAAGCAACAGACACATGGAAAGATGCCCACATCATTCATCATTAGGGAAGTGCAAATCGAAACCACAATGAGGTATCACTTCACACCTGTCAGAATGGCTGTTACCAAAAAACAAGAAACACATGTTGGCAAGAATGTGGAGAAACGGAACCCTGGTATGCTGTTGATAGGAGTGCAAAATGGTGTGGCCACACACACACACACACAAAAGTGGTATGGCCACTATGGAGAACAGTTGGAGGTTCCTCAAAAAATTAGAAATAGAGCTATCATATGATCCAGCAAATCCACCTTTGAATATTTATCTAAAGAAACCAAAACACTAATTTGAAAAGATAAATGCACCCCTATGTTCACTGTAGCATTATTTATAATAACCTACATATGAAAGCAACATAAGTGTCCAACTATAGATTAATAAAGAAGATGTAACATATATATTATATATATGGAATATATATATGGAATAATATATATAACATATATATAATATATATGGAATGGAATAATATATATAACATGTAATTTATATATAACATATTATGCTATAATATATGTATGTTATATGAGTGTATATATATATATATATGGAATGGAATAACACTCCACCACAAAAAAGAATGAAATCTTGGCATTTGCAACAACATGGATGAAGCTAGAAGGTACTATGCTAAGTGAAATAAGTCAGAGACAGACAAATACTGTATGAATTCACTTACGTGTGGAATCTAAAAAAAACAAAACAATTGGTCAAAAAACCAAAATATAAATAGTTCATAGATACAGAGAACAATCTAGTGGTTGCCAAAAGGGAGGGGAGGAGGGTAGGGCAAAATAAGGGAAGGGGATTAAAAGGTAGACTTCCAGTTATAAAATAAATAAAACATGGAGATACAATGCACAGCATAGCAAATATAATTAATAGTAGGTAACAATTTTTAATGGTGACAAATGGTGTTTGGGGAGGAGAGGAAACTGGGTCACATGGCCCATCCCCAAATATTTTCAGTCCTAATTGAATCTCTTCTGCCTAACTGGAAATAAAAGAAAGCAATGGAATAACATTATTTTCAATTATAACACAGTCTTTTCCCTTTTCCTATTAAATTTTTACCTAAAGGTTGGGTATATAACTATATATATATAAGAATTGTGTATTTGATGAAGTTACTATCTTAAATTAGAAAAAAATGTGGATTATTCAAGAAATAGTGTTGGGACAGTTCGGCTAGCCATATGAAAAAAAATTAGCTCTCCACTTCATCCTTCTTAAAACCTGTAAAATTTTAGAATAAAATGAAATAATGGTTAGCTTAAACAAACAAAAAAGGAACTAGTTAGGAAATTCTTTTAGCAAATACACATTACTTTATGAGTGTCAAGAAATAACCAGTTTTAATGATACTAGGTAGCCGCTGAGTGGTAAAAATGTCCAGCACAAGGGGAAAAGATTGGAAAAGTGAACAATCCAATGGAACAGGCCTTGGTATTTGAATAAACCAAGGTACATATGTGTCACCTTAGTCACAAAAGAGAAGGACATAATGTAGAGTGTGTTACATTATCAGGATACAAAGGGGTCCCTCAATTTTACTTCCCTCACTGCATGCCAAGGCCTCCTTGATGGTACAGAACTCTCAGAAAATCTAGCTTTGGTTTTCCTTAAGTCCAGGGACTTGAGCTTAGTCTCTATCTTTAGTGAGTATGAACACGAAACAAGTTTCAGAGTCAAACACGCATGTTTTTAACTTTTATTCTGTTACTTCTTTCTGTCTACCTTGGTCAAATTACGTAAATCCCCTAAAATTGTTTATTTCTTATTTATTTTTAAATCCAAACTCATTGGATTGTTTTAAGAATTTAATGACACAATTTATGTAAAATGCTTAACAAAGTTCTAAAGCAAATTTTTAATAAATAATGAAAAGTCATTATCATACAAATATTAGTAAGGGTAATTATCAATTTGTTGGACGCTTACTTACATTTATTGTATAGATTATTCCTATACTTAGAAATTTACACCCTTAATAAGCTTATGGCTATTTCCTTCTCTAAAGCCATGGTTAATTTGATATTCAGTCATAAATGTTTAAAACATATCTGTCTTCATCATACATAATTGCCAAAGTAAATCATACACGATGGAATTAAATTTGTTACTTTGTTGAAATGCTACCTTACAGCAAAGTATATAGATTCTTTCTTTGCTTCTATTAATATTATATCCACCTTATGTCCCTGACATCAATGTGCACCTATAGATATTGTTGAATCTGTGCTTCATCACAAAAGGGCAAAGCTCTCATCACTGACTTGTTTCAAGGTTAACTTTCCTGTCAAAGTAGAGAATGGGTGAGTTTATAGTAACAAATCTATGTGACCCACAATTTAAAAATTTTATGATCTTTATGTGTGGTGAAGTGCTTTGAGAAATATAAAGCAATATATATATGTTGGCATTTATTGCTGCTCTTTGTATCACTTTAGCTTTGCAATTATTTTCACTATTTGAAAATGGAATTTTTTTGTGAATCATTTCAAAATTTTGAGGAAGCTATACTAGAAAAAACAAACAAAGAGTAAATTTCACAAACTCCACACTTTGATGTTTCTTTCTGAAAAATGAGCCTAATGATCCTGCTTTCTTTAAGTCACAGGATTATGGTGACTATCAATAATGCAAATAGATGTGGGTGATTCCTGAGTAATAAAGTTGTGTTAAAAATGTATATCAAGGGCCACCTGGGTGGGTCAGTCGGTTAAGCGTCGTCTGCCTTCAGCTCAGGTCATGATCCCAGGGTCCTGGGATCAAGCCCTGCATTAGGCTCCCTGCTCAGTGGGGAGTCTGCTTCTCCCTCTGCTTTCATCTCCCTCTGCCTGCCGCTCCCGCTGCTTGTGTTCTCTCTCTTTCAAATAAATAAATAAAGTCTAAAAAAATATATATTTCAAACTTGAATTTCCTTGCTAAGTGTTTCCTAGTCTCCAGACAATGAGACTATAGGCCAAAGCACCAGAACCCTCTGTTTCTTTCTTTTTTTTTTTTTTTTAAAGATTTTATTTGTTCGACAGAGAGAGACACAGCGAGAGAGGGAACACAAGCAGGGGGGGTGGGAGAGGGAGAAGCAGGCTTCCCGCTGAGCAGGGAGCCCGATGCAGGGCTCGATCCCAGGACCCTGGGATCATGACCTGAGCCGAAGGCAGGCGCCCAATGACTGAGCCACCCAGGCGCCCCAGAACCCTCTGTTTCTACTTTGAGTGTGGTATGTGTGTCAGTGTGCACGCACACACCAGCTCATTCACATATAATGAAATGACCTGTGTCAAAATCGGAACGGTATGTATGGCTTATGGGTGATATATTTGTAATATGTGCAAAAACTGTATATCTATACATACTGTTTGGGGTTTTTCCAAGTTTTCTTCTCTTACTGTGCATTATCTCAATAAAACAGTAGAGAAGAATAAGAAATAGTCCATTTTCTTTCATGTGAAAAGTAAAGGCCCTTTGGAAATGCGGCTTCAAATTACTTTTCTGTCTTACCCTCTTGCCCTGCATTCAACATATAATCTCTATGCAAATCAGTGTCCTCACTGTCTTTAGGTGATACCATGTAATTTTTTTCTCTCCTGTTTTACTTCAATTATTCATTCTTCCTACAAAATTTTCTCCTTTAGCTCTGTCTAAATCCTATTCAGTTTTCTTTCTTTTTTTTATCTTCCTTTCTTTCTTCATGTCTCTTTATCTCTTTTTTTCTTCTTGGCTTAAACAGCAGTTCTAGAGGTGGAAAGTTGGCAAAGTTAATTCTTTCTGTGTTCTCTCTCGGAGGGAGAATCTGTTCCATGCCTCTCTCCTGCTGTTGGTATTTGCTGGCATTCCTGGGCTTGTAGATACATCAAGATAGAAAACTTTATGATGCATTTATGATTATATATATATATGACAAACTAAATCTTGCCCTATAGACCAGATAATTCTTGCAATAAAAACTTCACATTTTATGCATTTACACTTCCCTTATTGTTTACAATAATGATTGCCCTTGGTTTGCACTCAATAAAATATTCCTTGATTTTCTTTAGTCCCACTCATTATTTCCTAAACAAAATGATCCTAACTGGATTTAAATAAATGTCATTTTAGCTGCTGTTCAACTACTTTTTCTGACCCATGAAACAATTGCAAAAGCAATCAGAGACATCCCATCATTTGCCACGTCTTTCCATTTCTATAATCACAGCAATAGAAGGAGTTTGTTTCTTAAGACAGTGATCTTAAATTATTATATTGTAGTTACAGCCATAAAGTATTTGAGATAACAATTTGTAATAATTGGTACACATTTGGTAAAGCTCTTAAGAAAAAATAGTCAAAAATTAGTGGATAGAGGAAAGAATATCAATCACCAACACCAGTGATTTTCAAACTGTTATTTTTTAATAAGATTTTTTTTAGTAGTTACAGATGTTATTTACTTTAAACAAAATCTTACCTCCAAATACAGTTTGTTTGACAAGGTAATTGAAATCCTCCTAGTTCAAGTGAAATAAGATGAGATCCAAAAGTTCTAAACAGTTGACACTTCCCTTTCAATTTCTGCACTGGTTGCCTCAGCAGTATCCTAGATTTCAGGAGGTTCACGCTATTTACACTAATGCAGTAATAGGTGTTAGTGTTAAGCACTGGTTAAATTTAACTCTGAGCTTCCTGGTTCAGAAGGCAAATATTGTACTGTCAGCATGTAATGAAAAAAAAAAACATCAAAAATTTCCAAGAGAAGCACCAATTTCCCTAGTTAAAAATTAATTTACTGTGTGTGTGATTATAAATCATCACTGAGAAACGTAGTCGACAGTGTCTTCAAAACAGATCTTTCAGACTATAAAACATCTTGCTTCCTATAGCTGTTTCTTCTATGCTCAATAAAAATCTGGGAGAACTGGGGCACCTGGGTGGCTCAGTTGGTTAGGCATCTGCCTTCGGCTCAGGTCATAATCCCAGGCTCCTGGGATCGAGCCCTGCATAGGGCTCCCTGCTCAGTGGGGAGCCTGCTTCTCCCTCCCTCTGCTGCTCTTCCTGCTCATTCTCTCAAATAAATAAATAAAATCTTAAAAAACAAACAAACAGGACAATACGTTATACTTACATATGAGAAGACAGTATTATAATGCTGTAAACGTCCCAAATTTTATTATTAATATTATTAATGGAGTCTAGTTAGCATATTCAGAGTTTTATATAAAGGAGAACACAGTCCCAGGTTGGCAGGAATGCTTTGAAAGGAAATAAGACTGGAGAACTTGCTTTACCTGGTATTGGTTAGCAGAATCAATAAAGTAAGGTATCGGAGCAGTGATAAATGCATAATTGAAGCAGAATGAGGGTACACAGCAAGTCCTATGCATGTTTGGATATTGATATGCGCCAACCATGCAGTATAATCCTCTGAAGGAAGGGAGGAGATGTAAGAAAACAATGCTGTGGATGGTTGTTTCTCTGTGATAAAGACTATCTCAAACTTGAACCACTGGGAAAAATCAATTCATTTGGCTTAAACTAAATAAAAAAGCTAAATTTTGTGAGAAAAGATAATAATATAAATATTTATCTTTATGACAAGAAAATGAATAAGAATGCCTTAATTAGGGCACTAATAGTCCTATGTAACATAGATCTTAATATGTTTGGTATTTAACCCATACCTCAAAGCACAGAAAAATTGAAAAAAAAAACATGAAAAGTGTCCTCAGACTTCGGGAATATATTTGTGACATATATAAATAATAAAGGCTAAATATATAGGATATGTGTGTGTGTGTGCATGTGTTATATCCCTCCTAGAAATTAATAGATAATAGGTAAACAACTTGTTAGAAAATGGGCACATATATAAAAAGCAAGAAACCAGAATGGCCAATTACATGTAAAAGTATTTCTCTACATTTTACTTTATTTTATTTTTTTCTATCTTTTTTTAAAAGATTTTATTTATTTATTTGACAGAGAGAGATAAAGCAAGAGAAGGAACACAGAAGGGGGAGTGGCAGAGGGAGAAGCAGGGTTCCTGTGGAGCAGGGAACCTGATGCGGGGCCCTGGGACAGGCGCTTAACGACTGAGCCACCCAGGTGCCCCTATATCTCTATATTTTAGCAATCAAAGAACTGCAAACTAAGTAACAAGATACATATTACCTAATATATTGAGAAAAATTCTGATATTAACAAATATTGGTGAGGGTATAGAGCAGCAGAAACTTTCATGCACTGCTAAAGAATGTGCAGTTTGAGATAACCGTAATAGTGAACAATTTAGCAAAATCTGTTATTATTATGTTTCTGTATGTTTTAAATGTAATACATTTTAAGGTAAAAATTGAATATTGAATATTGAATTCAGGGAGGTAGGAGGCTGGGTGTGTGATTGCTTAGTACAGACAGATGCTGAGATTTTTCTTTATATCTAAGAAGAATGGTATTAGGTTTAGGGGATTTAAAGAGCTTGGAGTAAGCCAACATGAATATGCTTTACATAATCACTATATTTAAAATGAATATAATTGAATATAAAAGCTCATTACTGAAAATAACTCTGCTTAGCATAAATCACTTTCTGGAATGAAGACTCATAATCTCTTACATGCTATTCCTGCCTCCCATTCTCCCTCCCTTGTGATCACTTTCAACCATTGATATGTCTGACGTTCTTAAGGACTTACTTATACTGGTTAATCTCCTGGGTTCTGGAACTCCTGTTGTGTGATATGTCCCCTTAAGAATTGTTTAAACCAATTTTGGAGACATAATAAGTACCCTGAATAAAGGCAGAGTTTAGCTGTATGCTGTGATATAAGTTTTGATTCAAATGCAGAAATGTCCCCTTTGTTCTGACTGATTAATTTCACTATGTACTCACTTCTGAAGCTTTTATAATACAAATTATTATGCATCAAAAGCAAGACAAGATCATATTAACCCCTATAGGTTATTTTTTGCATTTCAAGTGTATGCACAACAAATAGTTTTGCTCAGAAAAGAGAAAATTAAAGAGTCATAAAATATTAGAGCCAGCTCTTTCAAATCCTAATACGACAATCTAATTATAATAATTGCAGGAAGCCTCATTTATAAATGAGATGACTGAGACCACCAAAGTCAGTTCCTCAGCTGGTAACAAGCAAGAAGGATAGCTACATAATAAGCATGGCTTCTTTCCCTGGAACCTTCCCATTGCCCATCAACCCTCTCAAATTAGTTTTCAGTTCAGCATTTTATTGGGCTCAGTGTCTTTTTCTGGACATAACTGGAAAATTCAATCAAGAGAATATTTTCCAAGAAAAAAAAAAGTACTATTTAAAATCTGGTCAGCACTTTTAAATCTTGATGAAACATTTGTGTGGGAGGTGCAGGTGAAAGGCATCCAGACTGTGGGATGATTTGTACTCTTCGTGGGGCTTGATAATAATATACATGACCATAACATAACAGTAGAGCTTCCTCAACTGTCAAAGTGTGCTTATCCACAGAGCCTGTGCAGTGTCCAGCAGGCATGTGATTTGTGTGGATCCTCAGCCCTCTTCTTTGTCTTCTTGGCAGTGGCTTCACACTCACTGATGCAGCACTCTAGGTTTTCATCAGCTTCTCAGTCTCAAAATCAGCTTCTCCACTCAGGGAGTGTAGCCGGTGAGCTGACGGACTTCCTTCCATTAGGGTGTACGTGCTTCTTAAGAGATTGCCACTTTCAATATCATATAATCACTTCAGGGGACTCTTTCATTTTAGTTGTGAATAAAATTTTAAGCCAAGAAATGAACAATCTAACAGTATTTGAGCTACTAAGGAAATTTGAGAGGAGAAAAAGTGATCAATATAGTAGTAAAAATAATAAAGAAACTTCATGTCCCAGATATACCAAATATAACAGAATATTGTATATAATCACCCAAGCCTGTAATCTACTTAGCCAGATTAATAGTAAAATTTTCAAAATCTAACTAAATGTGAAGCTTTTATAGATTAACTTGTCCAAGAAGGGCATGAAAGAGGAATACATAGATATGAGTTTTAAGGGAACAGAGTTACTGAGCTTATTTATGATTTATGTTCAAGAATCATAATACTGGAAAGCCCCTCAATGCAAGGCTAATGACTGAGCAGATTCAGGTATAGGGTAGAGGTAACTGTAACATCGGTGGAAGAACACAAAATAAACAGACCCTTTCAACTGGGAGAACCTAGACTGGAGTCTGAATCCAGCAATTACTGTGTGTGATCTCGGGCAATTTTTAACCCTTCTGAGGAATGCTCATTGACAAGCAGAAGACCACATACCTGTAATGATATGATAGAGTCAGAGTGATGTGGATTGAAAGCCAGCTTGACCTCTTACTAGTTTAATGTTCTTAGAAAATTAAACCCTTTAGCCCTCAGGATCTTCATCTATGAAATTGAGATAATACTTATCTAAACTTTGAGATTTGGGGAAGAACCTAGTTTATATGCTAACCACATAGTGGTTATTTGAAGAATCTTGGATAAGTGATTATCACTGTGCTTGTGAATGCAGAACTTTGTAAATGTAAATTAACAGTGCACACATGGGATTCTCATTTGCAGAGGTTGTCCCAAAAATCCTCAAAATTTGAGTGACAGTCAAAATACTTTTGTCCTCTATTGCCTCGGAATAGCAAAATTAATCAGTAATTCTTCAGGAAAATTATTACTTTTTCCTTTAAAACTTTCATAAGCCCCTGGTTTGATAACACATTAAGTCCCTAGTGTGTTCATACGAATGAGACTGTAGTATATATTTCCTTCTTTCAATTTGGATTAAACAGAGAAAAGGGAAAGGTGGAGAGTTTATGAAGAGCAAATATTTTATTTTATTTTTTTTTAATTTTTTTTTTATAAAGAGCAAATATTTTAAAGATCACAAAACACTTAGAATATTCACATTTTGGCAGGATAGAAATTAGTCTGTATCTTCTATATCTTATATATGCTGACATCCAGGAAGCAATCCTGAAATAGTTGTCACGAAGTTGGTTGATATTCCTGGTGTCAAGAGAGGACAACTGCATCCCATCAATGCTTCAGTCAACAAACCATTTAAGGTCCATTTGGGAATGGGATACGAGTGTTAATTTTTGTCTGCAACCTTCTGATGCCAACATCAAAACTCACAGAGATGTTAGTGACTTGGGTGCAATATGATACAAGGATCAGGATATACTAAAATTCCTCTGGAAGATTGGCTTACTCTGGTGATTTGGATAATTAGTTAGCTGGGTCAAGGCTCCCTGTTATCCCAATAGAATGAGCTCCATCCATGGTAAGCTTTCTCTGGTTTTAGTGTCTTCTTCTCCTGCCAGAGTCACATCACAAGGAATCTAAAATCCCCAGATTTGAGGCAGCTGACATTCCCAAACAAAATTTGAGCTGACCCCTAAATTCAGGCTGCCTGGTCCTGAAGCAATCTTATCATGTTCCCAGTAACAAAAGTTATTTGTCACTGTTGTTCTATAAGAAGTGGAAATAATGGGATGGGACAGGTTCCCTCTACTAGACCGCAGTCTCTCACTGCATATCTAGCAAAGCAACACATTCCTGGTCATCCTCTCAGTAGGACGACAGGACAATTAAGCGTTGCGATTCTTATCTCTAGGTGACTCTGGCTTGCAAGTTTCCCCAGTGAAACCTTTTCCTTAAGACCTAACATATGGTAGAGGGGATTGTTCAGAGCCCTAAATGAGCACAAATGAACCTATCTTATAAATACCTCAAAGGAAATAGCATTAACAAAGGCTGCAGCATTAAAGGTACTCATGGCACAGAGAATGCTGTCATCAGCAAGATAAGAACAATAAAGTTGTATGTTGGAAGATTTCGATTTTGACTGGGAAGAGGTTTTAGAAATAGCTAAATAAATTGTTTTACTGAAAATGTGTTTTTGGGCATTCACAAGAGTGGTATATGATTTTACTTATGTCTAAATAATTGTAAAAATGTCCATTGAATACATGGAAATGATAAGAGATTTTCAAACAACATTGGATCATGGTTTAACATGAAGTCTTTATTATTTTTTAGTGATTCAGAAGATACAAAACATTCTTTCAGTTTGTGGCATCATGAATTTGATGAAATATACACAAAAAAAACACCTCTGATAAAGGAGAGCAGCAGCTTCCAACAATCTGACAACCTGACCTTGTAAGTACTTCAGATCAATTATAACAATTTCAGTGTTGTAGCACAACACATTTGTCCTCTCTGAGCTGTCTTGGCTACTGGCAAAGCAGAGACACCGAAAGTGGAGGGAAGAAACAGGGGGAAAATATTTTGATGTTAAGATGCATGAAGCACTTTTGTATGGTGTTAGAAAGTGGTCCAGTTTCATTCTCTTACATGTGGCTCTCCAGTTTTCCCAGTGCCATTTATTGAAGAGATCATCTTTTCTCCATTGTATATTCTTGCCTCTTTTATCATAGATTAACTGACCGTATAGTGTGGGTTTATTTCCGGGCTCTCTCTTATGTACCATACTCTTTTGATTACTATAGCTTTGTAGTATATTTTACAATCCGGAATTGTGATACCTCCAGCTTTGTTCCTCTTTCTCAAGATTGCTTTGAATAGTCAAATTCAATGGTTCCCTACAAATTTCAGTATTATTTGTTACAGTTTTGTGAAAAATGCTGTCGGTATTTTGATAGATATCACACTGAATCTACAGATTGCTTTGGGTGGTAATGGGTGTTAAGATAAGTGAAATAAGTTAGGCTGAGAAAGACAAATACCATATGATTGCACTCATCTGTGGAATCTAAAAAAATGAATAAACAAAAAGCAGAATCAGACCTATAAATACAGAGAACAGACTGTTGGTTGCCAGAGGGGGATGATGAGAGGAAGGGTAAAATGGGTGAAGGGGAGTGGGAGGTACAGGTTTCCAGTTAAGGAATGAGTAAGTCATGGGAATAAAAGGTACAGTATAAGGAATATAGTCCATGATATTGTAATAACATGTATGGGGACAAATGGTCGCTACACTTGTGGTGAGCATAGCATAATATATAAACCTGTCAAATCACTATGTTGTACACCTAAAACTAATATAACATCAACTATATTCAAAAAAAGAAGATACATGGTGAGCGTTGTGAATTGTGTAAGACTTTCGAATCACAGACCTGTACCTCTGAAACAAATAATACATTATATGTTAAAAAAAGAAGAAGAAGATAGTAGGAAGGGTAAAATGAAGGGAGGGAAATTGGAGGGGGAGACAAACCATGAGAGACTATGGACTCTGAGAAACAAACTGAGGGTTCTAGAGGGGAGGGGGGGTGGGGGGATGCGTTAGCCTGGTGATGGGTATTAAGGAAGGCACATACTGAATGGAGCACTGGGTGTTATATGCAAACAATGAATCATGGAACACTACATCAAAAACTAATGATCTAATGCATGGTGATTAACATAACATAATAAAAAAAGCCCAATGATGTAATGTATGGTGATTAACATAACATAATAACATTTTTTAAAAAAAGATAAATGAAATAATTACTATTTTAAAAAAATCAGACCTGGTAGATGTCTTAGTAATTTGGGGACTTTGTATTGAGTTATGTATATATGTAGAGTTTGAGGAAATGAAACACATTGATAGTTTTTATGGTCATATATAGCATTACAGCTCTTTAATATGTGTAGTTTCTACTCTTTCTAGAAACCGTTTGATTTTTTTCTGCTTCTCTAATAAGATAAGTGAGAGGAGAGAAGGATTATCAAAAGCGGACCTGCTAAAATTACAAAAGTTTGAATTAGAGCCCTATTGTAAACATTTTCTTCCAAACTACCATGCCTTTGACTCACAGACCAAGATTGTGCTTCATTACTCAAATACTTTGTTTCCACAAAGTATTCTATATCAGTGTACATGGTTAAATATTGGGGGGAGAAAATCAGAGGCATTGCAAAAGTGACAATTCCTAGCTTAAACTATCTCCTTCAACCCAACAGAATTAAATAACAAAGTTTACCTTTTTACCTATCATTCTACTCCCCACTCACAATCCCACAGCTTCCTATCGCTTTCTTATTTAGGCTGTAGTTGCTTTGGGATAATTTTTATTTTTTTTACTGAAGTTATTTGACTCACTGACCTTTATTTTTTTTTTTTTTAATTTCTCACCCTTCAGACAATTCAGAGTTCTTCCTGCTTAATCAACTTCCTATGTCCGTAATGGATATTTCTCAGGAACATCACTGAACGTACTCACTGGTGTTTCTCATGAAATTCATATTTCCATAGGCAGAGTAGGAAAGGCAATGATTTTGTGAAGCCCAAATTTATATCAGTATTTTTGTCTGATACTGTCGAAGAGTTCAAATCACAATTTCACTACTGTCTGACGTGGGGCAATTTTATTTTATTTTTTTAAAGATTTTATTTATTTATATGAGAGAGAGAGAGAATGAGATGGGGGAGGGTCAAAGGGAGAAGCAGACTCCCTGCTGTGCAGGGAACCCAATGCGGGACTCCATCCTGGGACTCCAGGATCATGACCTGAGCCGAAGGCAGTCACTTAACCAACTGAGCCACCCGGACACCCAATGTGGGGCAATTTTAAACTTACTTGCCAGCCTTATTAGCCTAATCTGTAAAATGGGAAATCAGATAATATCTATCTCATGATGCTGTGGTAAATGATAAGAGATTTTAAAAGTGCCTAGCAACTTTACTTATTTTTTCCAAATAATCTGTGTATATTTCCAGATCTCCTGCCTATCATAGTAATCATGAACCCAAAACAATTGGGTCAGTACCCCATCTCATAATAATACTTTATTAAAGTCAGATAAAGTCATCTAGCCTGACCTGTATTAGACAGTCCAAGGGCTGCCCCTCACTTTAAAGAGAACTTTTAGGGGTATCATGAGGAGATGTGGAAGGGATGAAATAACAGACAGTATCCATGGCCAGGAATGGTCCCTCACAAGCTCCCCCACTGTGTTCGTTTTGGTGATCGTATGTCCTTCTCTCCATAAGTACAGGTGTAATAAACACACATGTAGGAGCAAGTTTGGGCACGTTGGCAACTCCTGCTCCTGAATCAGGCCTTGCATCACAGAGTTCTGAGATGTGTATGCACCAGCGCTAATGCTGAACTGTTCTCAGGAAGACCTTGATCCCAAGAAGCGTTAATCATAGCTCTGTGGGAAGATTGTTTAAGATTCTTGGTTTTGGAGATGTTTTAATCATCTCTTGCAACCAATAGTGGTGCAAATTATGCTAGTGTAATCATCAGGAAGTAGGATCCTTTCTGGAGCACCACTTCCCATTTCTGGCAGATAAAAATCTGATAGCAGTAGATAAGGGTCTTCTTCCAATATTCTCTATCATGGGGATGTACAGTATCCAAGGCTAAAGAATCATGTTTCATTGGTATTATTTGACGCCAGATTCAACAGATTTAGCGTGTGTGTGTGTGTGTGTGTCGATGTATGTTCTGTTTAATCCATCAATGATTATGAAGATTTCTAATCCAAGTCTCTATTATTTTCAAAATACAATAGCAAGTTGTGAGGACTGAGTTTTAAATCTTCCCTCAGTATGGTTGAAGATATCTGTTTCAAATTACCAGCATTACAAAGAGTTGTCAAGCTGTTTTCAGCCTGGCAGATAGAGCCTAATGTCTTTCTGCATTGTATATTTGAACATATCCAGTAGCAGAACATGCTCTATGACATTACTAAATTTCAGGCATGATGGCTCATGTCATTATATGAGACCCTGTAAGAGCAGTTTCCCTTTTATAAGACCTGTGAAAATGTGAATAATCTGGACTAATAAGTACTTTTTTTTTTTAAACAGGGGGAGGTAGAGGCAGAGAAAGAGAGAGAGAGAGAATCTTAAGCAGGCTCCATGCCCCACATGGAGCCTGACATGGGGCTCAGTCTCACAACCCTGAGATCATGACCTGAGCCAAAATTAAGAATTGGACATTTAACTGAGTGACCACCCAGGCACCCTGAGAGCTAATTCTTAAAATAAATAAAACCACTATTTTCCAAGGGAGGATTTTGTAAAATATGCTTATAATTAAACAATAAAAATATTGAACTATGTATCAATACTAGAAAACACAACAGTCCTATGTAACTTGTTCACCAGATATTTATGCTTTCGAATAGTTTGACTGTTGTCAAAATGTGAAAATAGCTTTGATATCCCTGATTAGAGTACAAAAGACATTGTTTTCTATTCATTTGTAGTATGAATAACATTATTAAAATTGTTTATGCAAACATTCTTTTAAAACCCACAGTTTTGAATAAAATAACACATATAAAATTATAGAACAGATTCTCCAAGTGTCCAAGGGATACTAAGTTTTACAATACATTTGTAATATCTACAAAGCCAACTAAGGGAATTTTATTATGACTTTAATGTCCTAAATTTACAAAGCTATCCTAAAAATACTAGTCTTACATAAAGTTTGAGGATCAATTTTTATTATTCAAAGAAATTTCACTTGGCTTGCCACGCTTACTCTTCAAAAGTGATTCCTCACAGTGAGTAGAGTTGATGTTATCTGTAGTTTATATTGTATGGCTCATGGCCAGAGGGCTACTGTAATCAAGGGTCGGGGCTCAACCCCTGATCTACCTCCAGGCATCTGCACTTGCCATTGGATTCTTCCTTGTTTTACAACTCTGCTGAAAACCTTGCTGACCAGAGGAAGAATTTTGAAGACACTGGAGAGGAGAAATGCCCTTCCCTCAGCTGAGATAAAGGCCATGGAATATTTTCCCCAGGAGAATAAGCCTGTGTTATAGAGAAGACTGAGTATATTTTGCAGTGATTACTCTTCCCTTCCCCTGCCAGAATTATTAATGCATTTTTCTGGGATTTTTCACTGTGAAAACCTGGTAAGGCTCCTGGAGCTAAATTCTATGAAAGTGTTCTGATCCTTCTCAAACTGCAAACCCTACTCTCATGCACATCCATACTGAACCTCCAGCAGTTCATCAAAATTACCATCTAAGTGTCCCTACCAGTTTATGGCTCCAGCAGTTGCTGATCCTGTCAGCTGTGACTCTCCATATGCACTTGTGTCTCCAGATTCTGGGATAGCAGAGAGCCCTACAACCACAGTTCCTAATGGATCTAATGACACTCAATGATTCAGTTTATCCAGCCACTAATTTTAAGATAGGAATGTTGATTTCTAAGATATTTACATTTTGATACTCTTTCTTCATCATTATTCACTAGTCTTTCACTCCTTTCCTATGCCCTGATTCCATTGCATTTTCATATCTCATTTTTATGTATTTCTGTATATATACTACAGTTTGCCACTCATATACTAGTTAATAACTATTTAAAGGGTACAAGTAGCCAATATGTCCTCCTCAGTGGCCAAGGAAGATAAAAAATGGTTATACCATTCTTCTTGACTTTAAGCTATTATGTGTACATCTGAGAGTGGCAGATGTTAAAAGAAAATTCCTAAGAAGTTGCCAATTCATAATCAGAACAGTGTTCAAAATCAAGTGATTAAATCTAAACACATTATGAGTAGCTAGATATCAGAAGGGAGTAATTTGTGCAGAGGTTTGAAGATCTTGGAATGAAGGTGATCCTAAAGATATTACCTATGAAATGTTAGAACTGATTTCACAGATCAATTAGGAATGACAAAGAATGGACAATATATAAATATAAAAGCACCTTAAAGATTAAGAAGACTTGAAAACCTATGTGAGCAGAGCTTGACCATGGAATTTCAAGATGAAAAGAGGTACTTTTTTCTTGTGTATATCTGGATCTATACAAAGAATATAATCTTTTAAATCATAATACATAGTCAGCTGTCCACTTTTCACACTTTTTATAAAAGGGAATTTCTACATACACATGAACCTTTGGATTTATTTTATGCAAATTCTGTGTATTTATTATTATCTACAAAATAGTATATGTTTACGTAAATTCAGAGAAACCAAGCATTGTTTTTCATGAATAAGAAAAAAAGGAAAATTAGCTTCAGTAATGTTTGTGTGTGCGTGTGTTTAATTTTGGATTTAGAATTTAAATGGTGTACAAATAAAAGTAAGTTTTAAAATTCTGCCTTCACGTTTATTACAGCTTGGGGGGATTCAGTAGACTTCTCATTGGCTCATTATTGGTGCTTATAAAACAAGAGCAATTGAAAAAGGGAAGGAACAGCTGTTGGGAAATGCAAAGAGGGAAATAAGAGCAGAAATGCAGGTAAAAATATGGGCACTTTGAAAATAATTTTAGTGACATCGAAGAGGTACAATTTAAACATTATTTAAAAATACCTTGTAAACCACTTTAAAACTCAAGATCCTGAGTCAATAATGAGTTTATGCATCAGCTACTCCAAATGTAATTGAAACGTGGAGAATGCTGTATAAGTTATTCATTAAAAACTCTATCCAGTTGCTGAGTAAGAAACTAACTCCTCCTCTAGAGTCAGCACTTTAAAAATACTGGGGAGAGTCACTAGGGCCATCAGTATTTTGATTTATGACTGAAGCACATCTTGCATGAGGGGACACCTATCTAATTCAGCTGCTACCTTTAATTGTGGAAGAAAGGCAATATGGGGATGATAAAGAGATTCGTTAAAAAAAATCAGGGTAGTGATATTTATTTGCATGTTTTTCTCATAAGAGGAAGTGATTTAAATATTGTAATTGCATTCAAATTTGACAGTAAATAGATTTTCAACTTTACTGTCTTAGTCCATTTGAACTTCCTTTTTTTTTTTTTTAAATCAAAGTCCAACCCAAACTCCACATTTCTGGAACCCAGATTCTGCTGTTTCTGACTCTAAATTCTTCAAAGCTATTCCTCCTTTGAACTGACAGCATCTTCACTCTCAGAATGACAGAGTGCAGTGGCTTTAATACGTAATATGCAACCAAAAAGTAATCAAGTAGACTTTGCTTTTGACATTTGGACCAAAAATATTTCTGTTAATGTAAGAGAAAATATATCACAATATATTTTAACTGTGAATAAAGCAGTAAAACTCTTACAGTTTAGATAAATGTATGTCAGTAAAAGTGGAATATGGGAAACTTTCTTCAAACATAATTTACTTTCTACAAAATTTTGTTTGAGGATCCATTTCTATACATCTTTTCAGCAACAAGCATTTCAGATTATTTCCATGCAGATGGAGAATTACTCATTTCTTCATTAATTGAGTTTCAAAATGTGAAAGGTGCTGAATCATGTAATTGAGAAAGCAAAAACAGAAGTAAAAATCCTTCTTAATGCTTATATTACCTGTGTAGCAAGAAGTCTGGGTTTAATTTAAGCAGTGCCTATTGTAAAAGCATCTCTTCCCCTTTTTAAAAACAGAAAATCTATACTCCTCAAAGGACCATTCTACACATCCCTCACATTGGTAAAAAATGAAGCACATTTATAGTAAAATCAAGAAAATCAGAGTAATGTCTGGGAGAAATAGCAGTAAACCTTGCCTTTCTAAGCTTAAAACATCCAATTCAGCTCCCCAAAGTTAGGTTTTCACATTGGGTGTTGCATTCAAGCTTTATCTAGTAATAATCGTCCCTTTGAAGGCCATTATTGTCATATATTTCCTTCAGTGACTTGGAAGAATAATATGTGATGAAGAAGAGTATTTAAGAATTTTAGCGTTTCCATGGCCAAATATCATCTCAGAGTCATTTTTGGTAAATGAAGTTTTGGTAGATGCAGGGCTTAAAGCAGCAAAAGATGATATTTAAATAAGATACCTGAAATTAGGTGGGGGAAAACAAAGATTTCATTAAGTTTTAGGGTACACACAGGATACAAAATCAGAGAGTCCAAAGACTCAGAAAATGTGTATCATCAGAAAGTTCTGGATAAGATGGAATAAGCACCCTCTATCATTTCTATCCATGTGAATATACCCAATGCATCAAGAAGCATTTTAGGACTCTGAAATATAAGTGGTAGCAGAGAATTATAGAAGAATACCGGAAGTACCTTTGAGGTGGCAATTAGTTCACCACTTTTTTCTTGAGTATCCTTGGATCAGAATGCAGCCTGAAACCTGGAAGTAGACACCAAGGTACAGACAGAGATTCAGGAACCTTCCTCCCACCTTTTATTCCTATCTGTCTTCTCACACTTCTATCTTCCAAGTAAATGTCAGGTAGTAGTGGCAGAAGCTATCAGCAGAGCCTGCAAAAACCCAAACTCTGAGAACAGGGAGCTTTCTCTAAAATCAACAATCCCACTCCAATCTGTTGCTTTTGCTGGGTTTGTTTTGTTTTCTCTATCCTCCTGTAAGTTGGAAAAGGGAGCTCCAAGAAGCCAAAAAGTACCTGGGAGATCATACAAAGGAAGGAGTCCAAGAAAGTAAATTCATAAAGAATGAAATACTGGGCTTTTCTCAACTTTTGCATGCATGTATATAATCTTAATCATCATAACAAACACTTTGGTAACTGGCCACCACCAAGGACTCAGATTGAGCAATGAATGGTGCATACCCAGGACAGATCTGAAAAGCAATGCAATGGATTTTAAAAACGACCTAACATTGATACCACAACCCACAGAAGGGTAATTGGACCTTGTGACTTGAAAGTAAATAGGTTCATTGCCTGTTAAAAAAAAAAAAAAAAAGGTAAAAAATCCTCCTTGGACTTTAGATAAAACCCAGAGTCCCATAGCATAGTAATGAAAGTGTCCAGAATATAATCCAAAATTATTCAGTGAAGGAAGAACCAGGGAAATTTCAGCTAAGATGGGAACAGACAATCAGCTAACACCAACAATAAAATGACACAGATGTTGTAATTTTCCAACAAAGTATTTAGACTAACTATTACACAGTGCATGCTCACTTTGGCAGCACATATACTAAAATTGGAACGATAACTATTACACAGTGCTCCAACAAGAAATCATGAACACTTAAAAAATAGACAAATTCAGAATATCAACAAAGAAATAGAGAATGTAAAAAAGAACAAAATGGGAATCTTAGAGCTAAGAATAGAATAATAGATATGAAACCTGTACTGACTGGTCTATGTGGTGAAATAAAGAAGACAGAAGAGAGAGTGAACTTGAGAGTGTGCCAATAGGAATCATTCTGTCTGAACAATAAAGAGAATTTTTAAGAAATAAACAGCCTCAGGGACTTACAAGACAAACACAAAAGTTCTAACATCAGAGTCTGAGAACAAAGGAGAAAAGGAGTGGCGATGAAAAAGTATGTGAAGAAATAATGGCTGAAAACTTCAAATGTTTAGCAGAAGACATAAATCTGTAGGTTCAGTCAAAAAGCCCAGAGAACCCCAAACAGGTTAAGCCCAAATAATTTCACACTAAGACACAACAAAAACAAATTGCTAGAAATTAAAGCCAAAGAAAATACACTGAAAGCACCCAGAGAAAAATGACGTTACCTATGAGGAAAGACAAATTTGAATTTGTGGATTTCACTTCAGAAACTACAGAGGACAATGAGAAGTGGCACAACAATATTAAAGTGTTAAAAGAAAAGAGTTGTTAGCTTTAATTCTATATCCAGGAAAAACATCTATCAAAAATGAAGGTAAGATACGGACATTCTCAAATAAAGAAAAACTAAGATAATCTGTTTTCAGTAGATCAGTTTTAAAAGAATTGCTAAAGAAAATTCTTCAGACATAAATGATATCAGAAAGAAAGCTGGAACATAAGAAATTACCTAGGATAAAGAGAAACAGTACATAATGATAAAAGTTTTAATTTACTAAAAGACATAACAGTTCTAAATGTGCATGCCCTGAACAACAAAACTTCAAATATACAAGGCAAAAACTGCCAGAATCGAAATGAGAAATAGACATATCCACAATTATAAATCAAGATTTTAACACTCCTTTCTCAGTAATAAAAGTAGTAGACAGAAACCAATCAAGAATATAGAAGTTCAAAATAACACCATGAGGCAGTCTTCAGTTCATATTGAAATTAAGTTAGAAATGAATAACTGATTGACAATGGAAACATCATGAGACATTTGGAAATTTAAAAAAATTAACAAAAACTACACTTCAACATAAGCCATGGGTAAAAAAGGAAGCCTCAAAGAATATTAGAACATATTTTGAACTTAATGAGAATGGAGACAAAAATATCCTGTAAAAATAAATTTGTGAGATACAGATAAAGCAATAATTAGAGGGAATTTATACCATTAAACATTTACATTAGAAAAAAAGAAAGATTTCATACCATAATTTAAGCTTCCAACTTAAACTAGAAAGAGAAGAGAAAATAAAACCATGGTAATCAGAAAATACAAATAATGAAGACAAATAATGCAGAAATCAATGAAATTGAAAATTAAATTAGGGAAAAGTCAGTGACATTAAAATCTGGTTTTTTGGAAAGATAAAAATGAAAATGGTAAACCTCTACTATAAGGAAAAATGAGAGGAGACAAAAATAATATCAGAAATTGTGGTAGAAAAAAGTATGAGATGACTACCATTTTTTTCTCCCCCAAATATCAATGCTTTGTGTAATTCCTCGCTTTGATTGTAGGCATAGCCTGTGATTATGATGGGATTTCACTCCTCTGATTATATTCTACTGTATAGCAGAAATGATTTTGTAGGTATAAATAAAGGTAGTGAACAGCTGTCTCTGAATTAATTGAAAAAGAACTTATCCAGATGGGCCTGACCTAATCAGATGAACTGGTTAAACCTGGGACCAAAAGTCAGAGAGAAAGAAGTCATATGTTCAGAGTATGAGAGATCATATGGCTCTGGGGGAAGCTCCATGAGGAGAAAGGTCCCAGGCTGACAACTTATAAAAGAATGGAGGCTTCCCTTTTATAATGATAAAGAAAAGAAATAAAGTCTACCAACAATTGTCCAAACTTGAAAGATTTCAGAAAAGAATACAGGTAGGTCAACATCTTGATATTAGTCTTTTGAGATCCTGATCAGAGAATCCAGTTCAGTCGTGCCTGGATTTTTGACCTATAAGAAACTGTGAAATAAATTTCTGTTGTTTTAAACTGTGAAGTTTGTATTATTACATTTACGTCAATAGAAAGTTATTGAAAGAACACAGGAAAGCTATATCCCAATAAACTCTATAGACATTAAGGAGATAATAAGGAAGACCAAAATCTCTGCAAACATAAATTCTACACTTGAGGATGGATCAATTCTTTAAAAAACACGAACTATCAAAACTCAGTCAAGTAAACAGATAAAAGAGGGAAGTAAAGACTAATATATAATGACCAAATAAAGTTAACTCCTGAAGTGCAAGACTGGCTCATTATCAAAAAGTCAATCCATACAATCTGTAATGTTAATAGTCTAAAGAAAAAATCATATTAAATGATTCAGAAAAATTTCACATTAATTCATGATAAAAACTCTCAGCAAATTAGGAATAGAAAAGAACACCGTCAACCTGGTAGCAGGCATTTACAAAACAAAACAAAAAAACCCCTCTGTATCTAACACAGTACTCGATAATAGTAAAAAAGTAAATCTTCTCTTTCATGAATGGGCACAAGGCAAAAAATTTCATGCTGCTCGTTCCTGTTCAACATCATACTGGGATGTCTTAACCATTGCAATAAGGCAATCAAAATAAAATAATCAAATAGACTAGGGGGAAAAAACGACATAAAACATTCCCCTTGTGCAAACAGTATGATTGTCTATGTAGACTTTCTCAAGGAGTCCATAAAAAATATGCACATAATTAGTTTAGCAAGTTTGCAGCATACAAGATCAACAACAAAAAATAATTGTATTTCTCTACAGTAACAATGTACAACTGGAAATTTAGATTTAAGAAACACAATTTAAAATAACTCCAAAAAAATGAAACACTTACTAGCAAACCATGTACACAGTGTTTCCTGAAGTGCAAAATGCTGATGAAAAAATAGAAGACCAAAATAAATGGAGACATATACTATGTTCACGGATTGGAAGGCTCCATAAAGTAAATATTTTAATATTCCCAAATTGATCTATATAGATTTAATATAATGCCAGTTAAAGCCACAACAGTATTGTAGGTCAATATATATGTATAATCTGATGATAAAATTGATGTGTAAATAAAGAGCACCTAAAATAGCTGAACCAATTGAGAAAGAAGAATAAACTTGAAGGAACTAAGTAATTTCAAGACCTACAATAAAGCAATTGTAATCAATAAGTACAGTATTGGCAAAGGGATAAACACCCAAATCACTGACTCAGGATAGAATACTAGAATCCCACAAAAGTAGCCAACTGAAGTATTACAAAAGTAATATGAAAGCAATTCAATGGAGAATGAATGTTCTTTTTAGCATTTGATGTTAGAACAGTTAGACATCCATATTGAAGGAAACAAAGATGACTCATGCTAACTCACTCCAACAGAATGATCGACATACATATGAAACATAAACTTATAAAACGTTTAGAAGAAAAAGAAGGTGAAACCTTTGTGAACTGAGGTTAGACAAGAAATTTTTAGATACCAAAATTACAATCAATAAAACCAAAAAATAATGGCAAATTGGATCTCATTTAAAAAAGATGTGAAATACCCTCTTAAGAGGATGAAAATAACAAACGAGGAAAGATATTTGCAAATCACACTCCAGGTAAAGGACTTGCATTTGGAATATATAAAGAACTCTCAAATTCTAATCATAATTCTTCTCTGAACATCTGTGTGAACATTTTTTGCATGAACGTAAGTTTTATTTCTCTAGTGTAAATATGCCAGAATAGAATTCCTAGGTAATATAGTTAAGTGTTTGTTTAACTTTATAAAAAATTGCTTGTTCATAAAACTGGAAAATCCAAATATCCTATGGATGAACAGAGAAACAAATGTATAACATCCATACAATGTAATACTACTCAAGAATTAAAATCAAGAAATTATTGATACATGAAATAATTTAGATAAACTTCAGAGACATTATCCTGAATGAAAAAAGCCCAAATGCAAATGTTACATTTTATGTGATTCCCTTTACATGTCATTTTGAAAAAGACAAAATGATAGTGATAGAGAATAGATCAGTTTTCTAATGTTAGGGATTGGATTAGTGTTTGACTATAAAGAGAGAACATCAAGGATTTTGGTGGTGGTGTTATTGTTCTGAATATTGGTTGCAGTAGTGTTTACAGATTCTAAAAATGTGTTAAAATTCTAAAGCTCCACATCAAAAACTAGGTATTTAGTTAAAAGAATAAAACATTTAAAAGTAAAAATGTAAAAGAAAAGATTGCTGAATTAAGATTCAAAGGAAGAAATTATTTCCTTCCTGCTTCATATTCAATCTGATGAGTATGTAGAAACATGACCAGATAGAGATTTTTGTGTGAATCTTATTAATATTGCAATATTGGACACAAGATTAACAAATACATTTAAAATACCAGTTTCATGGGGTGCCTGGGTGGCTCAGTTGGTTAAGCTCCTGACTTTGGTTCAGGTCATGATCCCTGAGTCCTGGGATCAAGCCCCATGTCTGACTCCCTGCTCAGTGGGGAGCCTGCTTTTTCCTCTGCCCCTACCCCCCACCCCCCAACTCATTCTCCCTCCCTCTCTCTCTCTCTCAAATAAATAAATAAGATCTTTTAAAAATATATCAGTTAATAATTGGTTTTCAAACATAATTTCACCAAAAGCATGTTTTTGTTTTTTATTTTTGTTTGCTTCAGGTGAAAAGTTTTAAGCAAATAAAAGTACATAATTTGATTTTATCATTTCTTCCTATATTATAAAAAAGTAGTCAAGAAATACAAGTCAAGAAATACAAATACAGATCCCTATCATTATGCTACATACAGGCTTTGGAGGAAGCAGGTTTGGATTAGGGTATTGAGAAAGCAACGTGATAATGTAAGGAAAATAAAATACGGATGGCTCTTTTAAGTAACATATATTTAACAAGAAAAAGAATACTTAGGCTCATGAAACAATTAATGATTTCAGTAGGTCTTATTTCTAATGAGTTTTCCATCTCATTTTTTACCATCAAATTTTCCTATCTTCTATGGATTGATTCATGCTGTTACTACTTTTTTTTTTTTAAAGATTTTATTTATTTATTTGAGAGAGAGAGAATGAGAGCGAGCGAGTACATGAGAGGGGGGAGGGCCAGAGGGAGAAGCAGACTCCCTGCCAAGCAAGGAGCCCGATGCGGGACTCGATCCAGAGACTCCAGGATCATGACCTGAGCCGAAGGCAGTCGCTTAACCAACTGAGCCACCCAGGCGCCCCGTGCTGTTACTACTTTAATTCAAGTTTTGTTCTGAACTGTTCTGATAATTTCATGGACCCTGTGTCTCAATTATGTTTACCTCATAATGCTGTGCGAATTACTTTTCTACTATCTATATATCTATCTCTATAAATAGATATATGTGTATCTATCTATAAATAGAGATAGATATATGTTTGTTTATATAACAAACCAGTGTTCAAGATCGAAATCTTTGGGAAGAAAAGTTATATATATATATTGTTATATATATATATATATATATATATATATATAAAAAATACATATATAGTTATAGCTTAGTTATAGTTATAATTATATAGTTACATATATGTTATGTATATGTTATATGTATATAGATATCTTGAAAATAGTAACGATTATCTGAATAAATCAACAGGTGTCTATATTAACAACATATCCAAACTGAAATCACATTTAGAAAAAAAAGCATCCTTGTCTTTTTTTGTAAGGAAATAAAAAATAAAGGGAAGGAGGGTGGGAGAAAAAGAGGGACAGAGAAAAGTAGTTGTATGTACAAGATAGGTATCATGCATCAGTTTAGAATAGTGCTCTCTGAAGAAAGTAAAATGCAAGACACATGCAATTTTAAATTTTCTTGTATTTACATTTAAAAAAAATTTTTTTTTTAAAGATTTTATTTATTTATTTGAGAGAGAATGAGATAGAGAGCATGAGAGGGGGGAGGGTCAGAGAGAGAGGCAGACTCCCTGCCGAGCAGGGACCCCGACGCGGGACTCGATCCCGGGACTCCAGGATCATGACCTGAGCCGAAGGCAGTCGCTTAACCAACTGAGCCACCCAGGCGCCCTACATTTATATCTAATTTTAAATAAGTAAAATTAAAAATTCAGTTCTTAGGTCACACTAGCCACATTTCAAGTGTTTAGTCCCATATGACCAGTGGCTTTCATTTTGGACAGTGCAGTTCTTGTACATTAATTTAAATTATTTAAATAAATATAGACATTTTTAGTAGGTTGTTTCCCTCTTGGAAATGCCTTGCATCCTCTAAGTTTTATAATGAAAACTTTTTTGACTGCTGATCTTTACTCCTTGAAATAGTAAGTGTGCCCTGACTTTAAAGAAAAACAGGAAAAATGGCCAATGTTCATAATTTTATTTTTGTATGAAAAATACTTTGACAAAACTGTCTTTTATGCTGGTATTTTTTTAAATTTTTATTTATTTACTTGAGAGAGAGAGCATGCACGAGCAGGGGGAGGGATAGAAGGAGAGGAACAAGCAGACTCATTGCTGAGCTCGGAGCCCGACATGGGGCTTGATCCCAGGACCCCGAGATCATGACTTGAGCCAGGCAGATGCCCAACCGCCTGAGCCACCCAAGTGCCCTTTTATGTTGGTATTTGAGAGTAGCAATCAATCTGGTGTATTAATTGTGTTTGCCGTGATTCTCTATCTCATGCAGAGCATTCTCACTTTTGATACATTTGCTTTACCTGGGATACAGAATAAAGTGATATAATTATTTGCAACTTGTTATAATTTGAATTGTTAAAATTCTCTTTTCTCCTTATATTGAAATGGTGTAATTGCATAGTGTAAAATCAGTAGACTAGTTTCATTTTGCATAAGGAACAGATGTCATGGCAAAATCCTTCCCACTTTTGAGCAGCCCTAGGCATTATGAAAAGAAGTTACTGTCTACAAAAGGCAGCTTCATGGATAAACAGAAAAGTGGGCATTTTTTTTTTTAATTTAGGTACTCCTACTTCACATTTTGGTGTCTAATTCCACACTATAATATCCCAAGTACCTTCTTAACTCCCTGTTATGTCCTTCAAGACTCCAAGAGCAACTTCCCTGTTAATTCATATCATTATAATTCTCTGAAATGGAGAGTTTAGGAAATACGGTTTATGGGAAATTGCTAACAAATATGGATTTCAAATTTTGACAAATATTCATGCATTTCATCATGTGCGTAATACATCTATCACCTTAGGAGGATATAATTTATAGTCATCTGTTGGCAAATACTTTGGGAGTTTGTCAAATTTGATCAAATTTAAAGATTTGTCATGTGTTTTCATAGAATCACATAGAGACATTCCATTTTCATTTGTCTATAGTCTTCTTTATATCACCCTATTCAAAATATACTATATCTCAGCTGTTTTGTTGGACAAAGTAACCTTTTCTTGGTCACCACAACTTGAAGCTGGGATAGTTTGGAGCCAGGACTACTATAGCTATCTGGTGAACACAAGATAAAAAATTAAATGAAAATGGAGCTAAGAAATAAAGGGGGTGAGAAAATCATAAAATAGGAAACAAAGTCCACATGAGAATGTTTGAACCTCAGAATAAAATGAAGCCTGAATCCAGACACTCCTCTGATTTTTTTAGTTATATGAACCATGTTTTTGCCTGCAAGATAGTTTTGCTGGGTTTTCTGGCACTTACTATGAATAAGTAATAAATAATGCAACTTGCTTCTTATTGATTTCTCCCTACACAAATATCATGATTTATTTTTTTTCAGTGTCTTCTTTCTATTCTATAAAGAAAATAAATAGATAAATAAAGTCATAACTTTCAAAATACTCAAGATACAGGATTGGTAAGGTTTAGCACTCATTAAAAATTATTAACTTCTCTTGCAAATGATTTTGTAGAGGAAGTCTGAAGCCTTAAAAATAAAATTCAAAATGGTTTCTTCAACTAAGATTTGAGCCTTTCACATGGCTGTGGTAAGAATGTGTTAGAATTCACCACAGATTTACCAGCAGTCCAGTTAGCACTATTTTATGCATGCACTATTCCTACATAAAAAGAGACTAGTAAAATAAAAGATGATTAAGAACATTTTATAAAATATTTTATCGACTTTCTTTTTATGCCAATTTATTAATAAGGGGAAAATTGGATTCTCTTGAATTTATGGTTTTTATCCTTATAGAAATGAGAGATATTTTTTCCAACTCAATTCTTAAGCAGAATACAAACTTTTATTTTTTTTAAGTGACCCTATTTTTTTAATGGAAGTACCGTGGCCTCAATATGTTTTAACAAATTTCTCTTAACTCTATTTCTTTCTTAATAATGGCTTACAACCAACTGAATTAGTATATTTAACACATATTTCTTATTAACATATAGAATAATTTAGAAACTGATAGAATCTCATTGTATATGTTATTCAGTTTCTTCAAAGCGAGAAAGTGAGACAAATTAGCTAAAATAATTTTTCTGTCTCATTTAGAAATCTGTATTTTATTCAGCTATCCCTTTTGTCAATTTTTTCCTTCTTTTCCCTAGTTTTCTTCAGAATGAGAGTAATTAGAGGATTCCATGTGATAGAATACAAAATATATCTTTGCAGAAAATATGAAGAAAAGATATTTATTGTATACCCGATTACCAACAAAGGTAGTGCTTCAGTTATTTTCCTACTATTCTATTAATCCACATACCATTTTGTTGTACATTTCTTTTGAGGAACCATTTTTCTGAACAGTGTTACCAAATGTTACATTCTCTTGTGTATATCCAAACCCCTCCCTACTGGTTAACATTTATTTTATATCAAGAAGAAATCAATTCAATGATATCCTGATACAGAAACATAATAATTGATTAATAATACATACTGAAATTACTGTATGGTCGTGATGAGAAAGAGGGGTGTGTAAGAGAGATTGGGATTTGAAAGCATTTATTTCTTCTTGACTCTACACTTCCACTGTAAATCAGCCAAGGTGTTCTGATTATTAGTCAATAATGTACCTCAGCTGATGGAACATATATTATTCTAATCATTGCCAACTGCTATGTTGGGGAAAAAGACCTCTAGGATCTCAAGTGTGTAGTTAAATCACTTCCATATAGAACATATTTGCCACAATATTGACACTTGGCCCTTTGTACCTACTAGGAGCTGGAAAATAGTTTCTGAGTACCACAAATGAGCACTTTACCATTTCAGGTACATTTATAGGTAGTGATAACCTAAAATGAAAGTTTAAACTTAAAATTTTGAGCGTAAATAAATTGGTTGAGATAACTTTTCTAGCAACTTATGTGTTTTTTCCCTATTAAATTTGAACTTTTAATATTTAGTATTTTGAATATTGTATTATGGTATTGTAGCAAAATGTTATAGTTCAATTGTTTCCTCACAGCCTAGGGAAATGAAATTAGGTGTTCCTGCTCTGACTTCAAGCACCATAAAGTGCAAAAAAAATAAAGAAAAATCAAATGCAGTGCCACTAAACTTAGATAAGATGGGCCCTGTATTTTACTTAGAAAGGTCTGTATATCACAAACAAAAAAAGACGTCAACTTGTTAAAAGCAACATGGAGCCTATCCCTTGGGATCTGGCCCTCGGTATTGGGAGGGTGTGATTTGTGTCTTTCAAAGCCCACGCTCCTGAGCACCATCCTCAGGCTCCAGAGAATGCTTCTCCACTGCAGCTCTCTGTCTTCTAGCAGCTGTGTCCTGATGTCAGCAGGGTGTGACTGGTGACAGTGTGTCTGGAATGACAGTGCTTCCAACTACAACTAAGAGATTTGAGTGGTTGAAATCTTTGGAAAGGGCAAAGACAAATTAGCTTTTTTTATTTTTATTTTTTAAGATTTTATTTATTTATTTGAGAGAGAGAGAATGAGAGAGAGCATATGAGAGGGGTTAGGGTCAGAGGGAGAAGCAGACTCTCCGCCGAGCAGGGAGCCCGATGCGGGACTCGATCCAGGGACTCCAGGATCATGACCTGAGCCGAAGGCAGTCGCTTAACCAACTGAGCCACCCAGGCGCCCCAAATTAGCTTTTTTTAATGTGTTAATCTGTGGTCCTGGAAGTACTCCTAATTTAGTTCAGTATTTACAGCAGTTGTACATATAGCATGAGGAACATTTTGTAGTGTTAAACAGTCACTGATCTTAACTTTATATATATGCATGTGTGGGGCATAACATGCATGGAGCCTAATCCTTTTTCTTTGTATTGTTTTATGGAGCTGTATATTACTTTAAGGATAGTGAAATTGTGGATGTAAGTGACAGTTATTTGTATGATGAAGTTAGATTATTTGTAGTATTTACTGACTCCTTTCCAGTGTCTGAAGAGAATATATAAAGTACATTATTTTTAAATCTAAAGATTGTTTATTTCCTTTAGAGAGTAGTTTATCGACAGTAATTCAGAAAGTGTTCATATTTGCCATTGTTTTCAATAAAATAAATTATGTAAAATATTGGCTGTAACAATAAAACTTGTACTTTTGCCAAAATTAATATAAGAAAAATAATTTATATGGAATAAGCATATACTAATTTCTGATATATATTAATTTATTTGATTACTTATCCAAATATTACCAGTGTTCAGGCAAAGCACACCGATATGCTCAAAAATAAATTCATTGCCTTAGAGACTGTGCTTTTTTTAGTCATAAAACTACAACTTTGCACATATCTTTTGATTGTGTCAATGTGAAAATAATTTTAAACTAAGAAGATAAAATAAAGTAGACTTAATGGTTGATTGGCTAGATTTGTGTCTAAATATTTAGACATTTGGTCTAAATTTAGATCTATATCAGGGCACCTGGGTGGCTCAGTTGTTAAGTGGCTGCCTTTGGCTCAGGTCATGATCCCAGGGTCCTGGGATCGAGCCCTGCATCGGGCTCCCTGCTCGGCGGGAGACCTGCTTCTCCCTCTCTCACTCCCCTTGCTTGTGTTCCCTCTCTCACCATCTCTTTCTCTGTCAAATAAATAAATAAAATCTTTAAAAAAAGCTTTAGATCTCTGTCTTCATTTGTACTCCTGCCTAGGCCCCACAAAAGTTAGTGATGACTTGAAGGAAGTGTAATACTCATATTATTTTTTGGAGAAAGGAGAGTTCATTGTATACTAAAATGATGGCCATGTAGAAGAAATGTGACTTAAATGGAATTTTATGAGATTTGGAGAGCAGTTGAGAAGACAGAAGGTAATTCAAGAGAAAGAAATAACAAAATCATGAAAGTGGAAGGAACCAGGCATAGCTACAGGAATTAAAGGAGCCTCCTGGCTCAGGAGCTCCTCACTGATGTACAGAGGGGACAGGAAGTTGAAGCCTTTCAAAGGAGACTCTTAAAAGGCAGGCAGTGGAGTTCAGGACTGAGGCAGTAGTATCATATGTAGAAATTGGAATTAAAACCACAATTTGGAACCTTGAAAATATTCATTTTCATACAGAGCCCATAATCAGTTTCTTGAGATCAGTTTCACTTTTTCTTCTTTAAAAACAAAACCTGGGGCGCCTGGGTGGCTCAGTTGTTAAGCATCTGCCTTTGGCTCAGGTCATGATCTCAGTGTCCTGGGATCGAGCCCCACGTCGGGCTCCCTGCTCAGTGGGGAGCCTGCTTCTCCCTCTGCCTGCTGCTCTCCCTGCTTGTGTGCATGCTCTCTCTCTCTCTCTCGCTCTCTCTCTGACAAATAAATAAAATATTTAATAAAATAAAATAAAATAAATAAAAACAAAACCTATCTGATCTACTGTCTTTTAAGCTGCTTTAACATCAAGGATTTTTGCCTTACTTAGATTTTATATCCCTTTCATTCCTCTCATAATGCTTTGCACTCAGTAATAATAACTAAATTAATTGTTGTTAGATAGCAAACTAATTAGTCATACTGTTAGCTTGTTGAAAGATGATTTTTAATTATTCTAATATTGATGCTGCAGTAAGACTTTATTTCTAACTAAATTGTGAATTTCTCAGAGATGAGGAATTCTTTCAGTTTGCAGAGCAGATTTATTCATTTGCCAATTGAAGGATATTTGGGTTGTTTCCAATTTTGAGTGATTATGAATAGAGCTTTCCTGGGTTGAATAGTGTCTTCCAAAAATTCATGTTCACTCAGAACCTATAAATGTGACCTTATTTGGAAGTAGGGTCTCTGTAGATACAAGCAAGTTAAATGAGGTCATGCTATGTATAGTAGATCCTAAATCCTATGACTGGCGTCCTTTTCAGGAAAGGGAGATTTGGATATACAGAGACACAAAGGACATTGAGGGAGGGAAAAGTCCTTTTGAAAATGAAGGTGGGGCGCCTGGGTGGCTCAGTTGGCTAAGGGTCTATCTTTGGCTCAGGTCGTGATCCCAGGGTCCTGAGATCAAGCCCCGCATCAGGCTCCCTGCTCAGTGGGAAGCCTGCTTCTCCCTCTCCCTCTGCCACTCCCCTTGCTTGTGCTCTGTCTCTCACTCACTCTCTCAAATAAATAAAATCTAAAAAAAAGAAAATGAAGATAAAATTTGGAGTGATGCAGCTACAAGCCAAGAAAGCCAAGGGTTGCTGGCAACCACCGGAAACTAGGATGAGTCTAGGAAGGATTGAATTCTTTCCTAGAGCCTAGAGGAGAACTTCTAGCCTCCAGAACTATGAGAGAATAAATTTTAGCTGTTTTAAGCTACGTAATTTATAGTAATTTGTTAGAGCAGACCTATGACTCTAATATAGACCTGCTATATAGGTCATATGATTGTTTGTTTAGCTTTGTAAGAAATTGTCAAATTGTTTCTTAATTAGCCTTCCCACCAGAAATATATGAAAATTGTTTGTTCTGTATCCCATCCAGCACTTAGTATTGTCAGTCTTTTAATTTTAGCAGCCTCTATAGATGTGTAATAGCAATATAACTGTGGTTTCAAATTTTGTATTTCCTCAGTGACTAAATAATGCTATTTTTGATGTGGTTATTTGTTATCCTGAATTAGGTCTTTTAGTATGGTTTACCTTTTTCCCCAATTCCTAAATTGCGCATCTTGTCTCTTTTTCTCTTCTCTTTCACTTAGTTGAATTTATGTCAGTTTAATTTTTTTTTCATGGCATGACAATGGAGTTTCAGGAAGGATCAGGGGTTAATATATGCATTCCACCTGCCATCTTTCCCAGAACTCCAGATCTGGTTCTTACTCAAAAATTAGTGGAAATAAATGAGATGGTGTGATAAAATATAAAATATACAAATTAACAAAATTGCATTGTCTTTGAAATTAACTTTCTATTTTTATAACAGTGTAGATGTTGTATATATTGATTGCAAATCCATGGACAGTCAGGTATAAGCTTAAAGTACATGGATAAGAATGCTTAAAGTTTCCATTTCCTGACTCCTGATAGATTTCAACATTCTCAGTCAGCACTCTTAAACACTTAACCTCTGTGATGATTTTAAAACACTTCCAGAATTTTTGTTTATTATTCCTCCTTTCAAGAGATGAAGCTAAACTTCTCTTCCCTTGGGTGTGGGCTGGCCACAGTGACTTGCCACTAATGAAAATAATGAAAGAGAAGAGACAGCATGTGAGTGTCTTTCAGCTTTTCTTTTTAGCTAGCTGAAAGGCACTGGGATTCAGCTCTCAAGATTTTGTTTCACTGTCTATTACACTTGACTCATCCAGTATTTTGGCACATCCAAGGGACATAAGGAGAAAATGAAGAACACGAAGCACCAAATAAAATAAAGCCATTTTCTATTTCTTCTATTTCATTTCCCCTTATCCTGGCCAACATACTCTGGAGTTTTTTGTTTGGTTTTTGGTTTTTGGTTTTTGGGTTTTGTTTTGTTTTTTTAATCTTATCTTGAATTCTCTACCACTGAATTATAATAACCATGATAATAGAGTCCTCTGGTCTGGCATTTGACATGTAAAAGAGAAAATAGAGAATTCATATTTTTTTTTTTCTGTCAGGAAAGTCTTGTGAGAACTGAAACCAACATATTTTCCTGTATTCATGTTAAAGAATTCTGGGACCAGGCATCCTTTCTTTTCCCTATATTAAGTAATAGTGAGGATAAAAAAAATACAATAGATGCTTATTATATTTAAATAAGTTCAGTACTTGCTCCTGGAAGATGAGACTATGAGGTATTTGAACAACTGGCATGTCAGGATGAACTCCTGATTATTCATCTGGCTTCAAGATGCCAGCCTCCCTCAGCTTACAATCCAAAGTTATTATATTATAAACTCTGCTTATTCCCAATTAAAACCCTAAAATATAGTCTCCTGATTTTCTCCTTCTAAGAAGGATACTACTAATTCTCTCCTAAGGGATTGTTCTTCTTTATTGCAATTAGCTTTGCTTCATCAATAGATTTCCTGCTTGTCTTTTGAAGATCAACACTTGTTGTTAAGATTATTGTCCTTCTAGGAATAGGAGTTTAAAAAAATAATAATATAATGTGACAAAGCTAAGGGATGATTTGATTCTAGCTTGTATCTGTCCTTCCAGTGAAGTATATATCCTGTATCTTTAATAAGTTGAGAAACATGATGGAGGAAAGAAATAATATAAAAATACAATGTAACTAATCTAAAAAAATGTTACATTGGAATCATCATAGTTTACCCCTAAATCCAATGATTTAGATTTCTAAAGGATTCAGGCATTTTGTTTTCCTATTAAATACTTTATATAGTGTATGTAATGAGTAACACTTGAAATAACACTAACAATAATAACACTTGAAATAACAATAATCAGCCATTTCTACATGGAATGGGCATTCTTTAGCCCTTCTTCATTTATATATCAGTGCGAATTAACTTCAGATTCTCTACTGAGAGCATATTCTGACAATTTTGGTGGTGCTAAGTAGAATAGGACGGCACTAAGTAATGTGAATAACAGAAAGAGAGGAAGTTACTTATAAGCAAACAGTGTATAGACTACTATTCAATCTTTACTTACCCAGAAATATTCCCACTTTGTTTTTCATTAATTTTGAAAGATTCTCTTTCTATGTTCTCACCTGCTTCTGGAGTTAAATATTTGGCCACATTTGAGCAGTTCTTGGGTCACTCAGTTTATCATTTCCACACATGTGGGGAAACTTAGCATCATAGAATCTACTCTCACAGTTAAATGAGATTTCAAAGGCCCTCTAGTCAATTAATGTAAACTTAGTTTCTGCCTTGTTTTAATTTTGATTCTTCATCTTCATCATTTTGCATTATTAGTAGTAGTTCATCCATATAGCAATCTCTCAGACATTTTAAGACAATCACCATGCTTTACCCTTGTGGTTCTTTACCCTACCTAGTTCTACCATTCCTCAAAAATAAAATACTTAGTTCCTTGGGTATTTTTTTAGTTTCTCTAATCTGATTATTATAAGCATTGCATCCTTTAGGCTAAGAATTTTTAAAATTTTTATTTTGAAACAATTATAGAGTAATAAGAAGCTGAAAAGAAAGTACAGAGAGGTTCCCAGGTACCTTTTACCCAGTTTCCCCCAATGTTTACTTCTTATATATTATAGTACAGTATCAAAACCAGGATAGCACATTGATAAAATATGTGTGTGAAGTTCTATATCATCTTACCACATGTGGGGGTTTGTATAAGCACCACCACAATCAAGATGCAGAGCTATGTCATTACCACAAAGATTCCCCTCATACAGTTTCTTTAAGGTCAAACCCACTCACTCCCCACTACCATCCCTAATCCTTGACAACTACTAATCTGTTCTCCATATGTGTAGTTTTGTCACTTATATAATGTTATGTAAGTGGAATCACACAATATGTGAGCTTTTGAGATTGGATTCCTTTATTCAGCACAGTGCCCTTGAAGTTCATCCAAGTTGTTGTGTTCATTAGCTGATTAATTAATTTGAGAGAGAGAGAACCAGAGAGATAGCACAAGCGGGGAGAGGAAGAGGGAGAAGCAGACTCCCTGCTGAGTGAGGAGCTCAATATGGGGCTCGATCCCAGGACCCTGAAATCATGACCTGAGCCAAAGGTGCCCCTGGCATCGTATTTTTGAAAGAAATCCATATAATTGTTTATTTATCCAGAAATGCACATTTCCATATAAATAACTGGCAATCAACTCAAATAATAAAGTGAAGTCTGAAGTCTGATAAGACAGCAAAAATTATGATTAGTTTTTGTATCCTTGCTCTAATTTATGAACCACCTTATAAAGCCCTACACCTCTTTGAAGTACAGCTTAGAAATATAAGTCAAAATTTAAAGTTGATTACAATCTAAAATTTGGCAGATAAAATTTCCAAAAGAAAAACTCCTATCATATGTGATTCCTGAGTTTATTTGTCTCCATTTTCATATTCTTCCCTTAATGGCAGTGCAGTCCTAACATACTGTGTGGTTTAATAATCTTATAACTGCACTTATGAGGCATATAGAGGGCTGTAGCCAGGGCTCCTCAGTTCAAAACTTGTCTCTGTCACTTACCAGCAGACTGAATTAGGGCAAGTTATTTTGGCTTTTACATTTTATAATTTCCTCATCTGTAAAATAACAAAGTGATAGTGCATAGCTCCTTGAATTTGGGGGAGTATACATTGAGATAGCACATGTGAAATGTTCAAAACAGTGTCTAGCACGTAGTAAAACACTCAATATCAGCTATTCTTATCTTCAGTGAGCACTGAGCAATTAGAATTTTTAAACATAATATTATTTACATTAGCACCCAGGGGAGAAAAAAGTAATACTTAGGTACTTAGGTATACATCTAACAAAATACATACAAAATCTACAAAAGGAAAAACTACAAAATTCTTATGAAACAAAGCTAAGAATAGCTGAATAGAGAGATATCCTATGTTCATTGATAGGATTACTTGATATTGTCATCCCAACTAGACATATATATTCAACACAATTCAAATAAAAATCCCAGCAACTTATTTTGTGGATATTAACAAACTGATTCAAAAATTTCATGAGAGGCAAAAGATCCAGAATCACCAAGACAAAATTGATGAAGAAGAATAAACTTGGGGGACAAATGTTACCTGACTTCAAAATTTGCTATAAAGCTACAGTAATCAAGACAGTGGTATTGACAAAAGAATAAATAAAGAATAATCATAAAGGATAATAAAAAATCATAGAAGAGTAAGTACATTAAAGTAACAGAATAAAGAGCCTAGAAATAGACAAAGAATTTTGTCTATTTTGATTTTTGACAAAGGAGCAAAGGTAATACAATGGAGAAAACAATAGTCTTTTCAACAAATAGCACTGGAACACTAGATATCTACATAAAAAAAGAAGAAATCAAAAGTGAAAACTAAAAAAATTGTAGACACAGACTTTAAACCCTTCACAAAAATTAACTCCAAAGCATCACAGTCCTAAATGTAAAATGCAAAACTATAAGGTTCTGGAAGATAATATCTCGATGAACATGGAATTGTTAATGACTTTTTAGATACAGCACCAAAGGCATTATCCATGAAAGAAATAATTGATAACCTGGATTTCATTAAAATTAAAAATTACTGCTCTGTAAAAGACACCGTCAAGAGAACAAGAAGTCATAGACTAGTATAAAATAGTTGTTAAGAGACCATCTGATAAAAGATTGTTATCCAAAACATACAAAGACCTCTTAAAACTCAAGAGTAAGTATATAGACAACCTGATTAAAACGAAAAATCCAATTTTTAAAATGGGCAAAAGATCTCAACAAATATCTTGCCAAAGAAGATATATGAATCACAAATAAGCATATTAAAAGATGTTACACATCAATGTCATTAGGGAATTACAAATCAAAACAACAGTAAGATACTACTACACCTGAATTATCAAAGTTCAAACACTGACAACTCCAAATGCTAGCAAGAATGCAGAACAAAAGGAACTCCCATTTATTGTTGATAGGAATGCAGAATGTTACAGACACTTTGGAGAACAGTTTGGCAGTTTCTTGCAAAACTAAACACATTCTTACCATATAATCTAGAGTTGTGCCTCTTGGTATGGGACGCCTGGGTGGCTCAGTTGGTTAAGCATCTGCCTTCAGCTCAGGTCATGATCCCAGAGTCCTGGGATCGAGTTCCGCATTGGGCTCCTTGCTCAGTGGGGAGCCTGCTTCTCCCTCTGCCTGCAGATCCCCCTGCTTGTGATCTCTCTCTCACACACAAATAAATAAATAAAATCTTTTTAAAAAATGGATTTCCTACAATATAGAGAGCTTTTTCACTGTGGCTTCTTTTGCTCACATTACTGCATTTGCGATCCATCCATGGTGTTGCTTCTATGAATGCTTTGTTCTTATTGGTGAGTAGCATTTCAGTGTATAGATGCCCGTAATCTTCTTCTCTATTATGTACTGAATGATCATTTGTGTTGTTTCCTTTTATGTGTTTACAGATTAGTTTCTATGAGCATTTGTGTGCAGATTTTTGTATAAACTTTTCATCTCTCTGTATCATTTTGGGTTAAAATGAGTTTCTTGTAAACTACATATAGCTTTGTCTTGCTTTCTTTTTAATCTGATCATAAAATCTCTTTTAATTGGTGTGCTTAGACAAAATTACACTGAATGTAGTTTATTTTGATTTACGTCTACCATTTATTATTTTCTTATTTGACTTATCTGATCTTTGTCCTCCCCCTTTTCAATTTTAATTTCCTACTTTCATTATTTGAACATATTTTAGTATTCTAATTTAACTATTGGATTTTTTTTTCTTTTTTTTTTTTTTTTTGCTGTATCCCAATATATTATCTCTTTCATGGTTATTCTGACTTTTCTCATTCTACTTAAAGTAGATATTTTACCAATTCAAGTAAAATATTGAAACATTACAATGATACAGATTTCTTGACTCCCCTTTATATTTTTTCCTTTTATTTATTTTTTATTTTAATTCCAGTATAGTTAACATGTAGTGTTGTATTAGTTTCAGGTGTCAAACTCCCCTTTATATTTTAGTTATCTTATGAATTACACATATATGTATTTTATATATATACACACACACATATATAAATAAGGATTATACATATAATGTATATAATAAGGTTTAAATGTTTGCATACATGTTTTAAAAATAACTTTATAACTTTGGTGGAGAAAATTAGTCTGTTCCACTTAACTAGATATTTAGTTTTTACTTCTCTGCTGAGAACTTTTATTTTTCCTTTTATTTCAAGCATATTTACTTTTATCTCATGGAGGATGGTAATAGTAACTGTTTTAAAGTCTTTGATAATTCTAACATCTGAGTCATCTCTGGGTTGGCAAATATTGACTTATCTTTTCCCTTTTGAATTGGTCAGGTTTCCTGGTTTTGGGGGTTGTATACTATATAATTTGAATATTATGCTTTGAAATTCTCCTTCTGTTACAATTTTCTGGAAAATGTTAATTTTTTTTGTTTGCTTATTTTAAGAAGCAATCAATCTGTTAAATTTCATTCTGTAAATTCTGTCTAATCTACTGTGGATGACAGATTACAATGTCAGTTCAGTTCTCAAATCTTTTGCTATGATCTTTGCATCTGCCCTCTACCCCTTTGTGCCATTTTTGTGTTCATTCTTGGACTTGGATAGTGGCTTATATTGTAATTCAATTATCAGAGACTTTAGTGAGCTCTTCTGGGTATAAACTGCTCATGCAAAGCTTAGAGGGATTATGTTGTTTCCTCCACAGGGTTAGGAGATTGATTTAGTCAGCTATTTCCTCTCTGTTTCCACGGTTCCTTTCCTGGTTCCTCTGGCTACCCTGGTTGTCTCAGTTTCAGCCACAGACAGAGGTGTACAGTGGCTGGGCTCTCAGGCTAAGATGGCTAGACAAAAGAAAAACAGAAAGAAGGATGGGGATTCTCTTCACACTCTTCATGTAAAAGTTGCTTTTGTTGTTTTTCTTCTATCCACAGAGATAAATTTTCTCTCCGACTTTTAGGTGCCCTGCTCACCATGACAGCAGTGATTTTGTGTTTCATTTAACTGGGGCAGAAGCATGAAAGAAAAAAATGGAAAAAAGAAAACACCAAGATAAAATGATGATGCCACACTCTTAAGCTACAGATGTTCCTTCCCCAGTCCTCTGTCCAGAAAGTTAGACCATTCTTGGAAATTTTAATGTCCATGCTTGCTACACAGTTCCCTAATTCTACCCACTTGAGTCCAAGATGGGGTAAAAGGAGGAAGAAAAAGAAAATCTCACTATTATTGCATTGGTGGTTTAAGTTTGACTTCCCTCACTCATAGCAGGTGATTGGTGGATCACCTGTTGCTATTTAGTTTTCAGTGTCTGGTGGCTTATTTTATTTTTTTAAAGATTTATTTATTTATTTTTGAGAGGGAGAGAGAGAGAGCGTGCACATGTGTGGGGGGGGAGGGGCAGAGGGAGAGAGAGTCTCAAGGAGACTCTGCCTTGAACACTGCGCACGGAGCCTAAGGCAGGGCTCAATCTCATGACCCTGAGATCAAGACCTGAGCCGAAACCAAGAGTTGGTCACTTAGCCGACTGTGCCAACCAGGCACCCTTGGTGGTTTATTTTTTAAATCTTCCCACAGATTTGAAATGCAATTAGAAAATAACTTGAAAAGAATTTCTCCATCTTGACTGGTTCTTAAATTCTCTTTAACTTTTAATATTCAAAGCAAATGACACTTTTATAAAACACACACATTTTATTCCCTTCTGATTGAAAAGATTGATGCTAGTGTTGGAAAACTGTAGTACTATCTCTAAGAGGGAAGTAAGGACTTTATAAAATTGGATAACACTATATTATATTTAAAGCATTTTCTATCTCCTATATAATTTAATACTTGAAATCTTGAAACAAAGTTTCAAGGATCTTGACTATCCAAAATGAGCAGAGGAATAAAAGACATTAACATTAAGGTGGGCTATGCTGGTAAAAATGTAATGGGCAGAGGACTTTGCAATCATTCTGGTTTCCTATACTTTATTTTGTTCAACTTACTGGTGTTTTTCTCTAGGATACATTTCTTTGAATTTGGCGTTCCTTTTAACTTAGATTCATTATAGTATCCTTTATTAATAGAATATAGATAGAGATGTATATTTATACCTTTCTCCTATTTCTTCTGACAGATGTACGTTATATTTAGAATCTTTTATCAATAATATTTTATGTCATCAAGTAATGGCACCATTGAGATGTGAAAAGTAAAATTGTTTTCCCAGTATGGGTACAAATTGCTATGGTGACTGGAATGGTGATTGAATGTATTTCCTACTTAGAAGGTATTTTGTAATTTGACAAAATAGAATTCAGAAAGATATTTGTTGTTTGCTGGATAACTGAGGGGGCTATATATTTCAAATGTGGTCATCCCCAGCAGTCTTTGTTTTCCTTAAGATGCTCAAGGGAAATCCAAGAGAATGCGTATTATTTGCCCTGAACATGAACACAGAACTCAGAGTGTAGTTGCCCTGCAGGGTAACTTCCTTTGCATAGCCCAGGCATCTTTACCTCACCACCTTCCCCAGAGGGCTAAATCCAAATCGCATAGTTTACCAATATATTTTTAGGCATAACCAAACCAGAGAAACCTCCACAAGTAGCGAACTTAGTAACGTCCAACAAAGTGTTTATCTCAGTCCCTGGAAAGAAGGTTCCTAAGACTACAGTTGTGAGAAGTGACTCACTGAGCAATTGGGAAAAGAGTATGGAAAATGGGACTGTGCCCAAATATGCCTTGATGTGTGCCACACTGAACCCTTTACCAACATTGGTCAAAGGCCTGATCAGTGTCCTTGTATTTGACCAATCTGGATGAATTCTACTGCGTAGAAGTGGGATATGAAGAAAGGGTAATATCTCTTGGCAAGAAAGAAAAATACAAACATACTCACTCCATGGAAGAAACACAACTAGAAAGTGCAAAGAAAGAAGTGTCCAATTATGAAGCTAGTTAAAATATGATAATATTTGAGCAATTAAGGATGAAAATAGAGTATATGTTAGACTTTGATGTTTTGGACACCTTAGAAGCTACAAGCTTAGTAATTCAGAATCCTGTGTCTTCTCCACAGAACCAATTGTCTTAACAGTGACTAAAATTTTTATAGTTATATATTTTTAATGAGATTTATAAATATTTTATGTACTTAATATAGAAAGAAAAAACTGTATTAAATCACATTAAATTTCTTATTTTACATCTCAGAAAGTGTATATTAGCTTTAAGTTGATAAATCAAGGACTAGGCATATAAGTATAATATTTGTTATAGTATGGTATTATAAGTGAAGAGCTGCAAATGAAAGAAAAATTGAAATATATTTCCCTTCTTTGCCAACCTCAGATAGTGTGACTAAAATTTGAAGAAAGGAAACTGCCATTTCACTTCATTTTCTTGTACTTATTTAAAATGTCTTGTCATGTTCATGTATTCTTTTTCTTACAATGAACAAAATAAATATACATGCATGTTTCCACAAAAAAGTAGTAATAAAGATAAAAAGCTGTGTAACAGAAGGATAAAAATATTTTCCTTTTTGTTATTTTTCCTGGGTACCTTTGAGAACGATTAGCAAAACATCTTATGACAAAAAGCAGTCATTTTTTAATCATGTTTTGAATAATTAAATTACTTTTTCAAGTTTTATATAAGTTTTGAGGGAAATGACTTACATGATGAGAGAACTTAAGTATGTGACAACTTAAGTTTAATCAACTCAAGATTTATTAAATTCCTAAAAAAGCCAATCATTATACCGGTTAATAGAAACACAAGGATGGAAGAAGCCATAGTCTTTGCACTTGACAAGTATTCAAACAGCAAGAGGAGAATAATAGCTGACTTTTTTTTAAATGTGAAATTTTATACTAGAGAAAAAAATAATGTGCTATGTTGCCACAAAAGGAACTGATAATTGGAGCAGGGATATATGATGGCTTGAAAAGGAGGACCTTGAAGGATAAGTAGGATCTCAAAATAGGAAGAACAGTCTAAGGGGTGGGTAACAAAGTTCAAGTATTGGCGTTGTATGTGGACTATTGGATGAGATGCGTTAATGGCCAGAGATGAAAATAGTGAAGTAAGCAGAGGTTGGCCAGTTCATGAAAAAATATTTTAATCCAAAAAAGAGGTTTGGTTTTATCCTATTTACACTAAGTATTTATTAAATTATTTTAGTCATAGAATTAATGTACTCCAAGTACCATTTTAGAAGGATTATTTGCAAAGCCATATGGAGGATGATTAAGGGAGAGATGAGAGGCAGAGGAGCAAGTTATTGAGCTATTATATCACTTTAGGGCCTGCAATTTGTTGTTTACTGGGGAGATGAAGAAGAGTGGTTGGAATCTTAGAAAACAAAGAAGTTAAAGTCAGCAATTTCGGTTGTTTAGCTGCTTGCTTTGTTTTTGTTTTTATCTCCACCTTATATAGGGAGCGAAATGAGCTTGTTCAATGAAGAACAGTGGTATATCTTTTCATAAGCAAAAACTAATGAGTATATCATTGTGTTTATTGCTTATTTTGGTCAATATCACTGATAGTCGAATCCCCACCAACATCTACAAAATTTTTAACAATAATTTAATTTAAAATATCAGATTTCGGGTTCTGTGATTTTTTTTTTCAAAAACTTTATCCAAACATTACAAAAGGTAACCCTACTTTTCTAAATAAATCATGTTAATAAAAACTTTTTTAAACATCAACCTTAACATCAAAATATCTCAATTAGGTAGATCTTTCAATAATACAAAAGTTAGGGCAATAAAACCAATAGAACATGTGTTTGTTGTACATTATTTTAAAAGTAAGTAACGGTGTTATCGTCAACGTGGGTATGTGTCATAATACCGTGGGCTGTTGATGGCATGCGATAGCCCAGCCTCTGCCTTTTTTTCTTCCACTAGTTGAGAACCTTCAAAATCAGGCACGGAAGACAGAGAATTTCTATGTATTACGGTCATTTGACTGATACTGCATCTTGACTAAAGATACCATCATCTTACTTTTGATATTGCTTTTTTGAAATCCCAAAACATTCTAATTTCATACATATTTGGTACTCCCAAATTTATATATACTGGAGAAAGTTGAAATAAAAAAATGAGCCATATGTAGGAGATTTTGATTCTTCGTTTGCTATATTAATTGTCTACTTCAAATGTCTCTAAAATTAGAAAAGACACTGAATGTGAACCCCCAAAAGCCTCATTTAAAAACAATTTGAATTGCTGTAATTATCATAAATCACTCTAATAGAGTAATTTTCTATCAGTTTTGACACCATCACATTTGAGTTCATTGGGGCTTTTCTAAATAAAACATAACCTTTCATTCTGAGATAATGCCATGGGCCTCTTCTGCATTTTGACTCAAATGGGTGTCAACTTATAATTCTTTTTTTTTTTTAAGATTTTATTTATTTATTTGACAAAGAGAGACATAGCGAGAGCAGGAATACAAGCAGGGGGAGCGGGAGAGGGAGAAGCAGGCCCCCCGCAGAGCAGGGAGCCTGATGTGGGGCTCGATTCCAGGACCCTGGGATCATGATCTGAGCCGAAGGCAGACGCTTAACGACTGAGCCACCCAGGCGCCCTCAACTTATAATTCTAAACTGAATGAATAAAACGCTTCGTAATTATTTCCTAATTAAGTTCATAGTTAGCTATTAAAATAATCTTCAGCATATTATTAAAAAGATCTATCATTATGTTATTTGTTTTTAAAATGCAAATTTAGGGGCACCTGGGTGGCTCAGGTCATGATCTCAGAGTCTTGGAATTGAGCCCTGCATTAGGCTCCCTGCTCAGCAGGGAGTCTGCTTGTTCCTCTCCCTCTGCCCCTCCCCCTCGCTCACTTGTGCCCTCATGCTCTCTCTCTCTCTCTCAAAATAAATAAAATCTTAAAAAAATAAAATGCAAATTTAATTACAGCCTCTGTTTGATTTTTTTTTGGCTGAGTATACACTTGCTTCAGAATATATTTTTCATTGCCTTTAGTTTTGCTGTTACTGTTATTATTATTGTAAATTCAAATCAAGCCCACTTAAACGCATAAAACACTAAAGTAAAAGCCAAGGGAAAAGTCCTCCTCACAATTTGCATTACTGATCAAACTCCTTAAAGGTAATCACCCTTAAGAGTTTTCCGTGAATCTCTCTAAAGAGATTCTAAGGATTAGTTGGTCAAGTGAAACTCACTAGAATCAGGTATCTTATCCAGTATAAAGCTTTTCAAATAATTCCAAAATGCTAGTAATTCTAAGGCACAAGTGAAGCCTGAAGAAGCTAGGACTGCCAAAGTTGCTCCTAAATTGGGTTTTTATACCACATTTTCTGTGTCTAGCTCCTTTATAATATATGTAGACACGTTATTTACCCAAAAGGCAACTGTTTTAGTTATGAAGCATCACCAGTTTATTCTCTGACAGTTATATAACTTGTTGCATTTTTCAGTATTAATACATAATACATGCTATTTTCCAATTTGCATTTTTATTAAAATTACTATACATGTCTTATTTGTATCTAATTATTATTAATGCATTCCCAATATTTTTTAAAGAACATACTCTAATTTGTTTCTCTTCCAATACTGATGGATTTTTAGTTGTGTTTTGATACTACAATAATACTTAAATTTGTTGGACTTTGACATACTTTTTCACATTTATAAAAATACATCTGAAGAAATATTCTTTTTTTTGAAGAAATATTTTTAAGAGGATTGTTACATTTTAATTTTGACAGATACAGTAAAATTCAAATTGAAAACATGTATTTCAAATTATTCTGTCATTGTGTGAGTACATATTTCACTTTAACAGTTGACATTATTATTTTTAATCTTTGTTAATTCTGAGTAAAAAGTACTATTTTTTAATTAAAGTATAATTCATATAGAATGTTATATTAGTTTCAAGGTTTGATATGATTCAGTAATTCTATACATTTCTCAATGCTCATCAAGACAAGTGTACTCTTAATCCTCTTACATCTAGTTCACTCATCCTCCACTCACCTCCGCCCTGGCAACCACCAGGTTGTTCTCTGTATTTAAGGGTCTCTTTTTTTTGTCTCTTTTTTAATTTGCTTGTTCATTTGTTTTGTTTCTTAAATTCCACTTATGAGTGAAATCATATGGTATTTGCCTTTCTCTGACTGACTTATTTCACTCAGCATTATGCCCTCTAGATCTATCCATGTTGTTGCAGATAGCAAGATTTCATTTTCTGATGGCTGAGTAATATTACACTGTGTGTGTGTATGTGTGTGTATACCACTTCTTCTTTATCCATTTGGTATGGGTGGACTCTTCAGTTTTTTCCATATCTTGGCTATTGTAAATAATGCTGCAATAAACATATGGGTGCATATATCTTTTTAAATTAGTATTTTCATTTTCTTTGGGTAAATACCCCATAGCAGAATTACTGGATCATAAGGTAATTCTACTGTTAATTTTTTGAGGAACCTCCACTCTGGCTGCACCAGTTTGCATTCCCACCAACAGTGCACAAAGTTTCCTTTTTCTTCACACCCTCGCCAACACTTGTTATGTCTTGTGTTTTTAATTTGAGCCATTCTGACAGGTGTATAGTGATATCTCATTGTGATTTTAATTTGTGTTTCCCTGATGATGAGGGATGTAGAGCATCTTTTTATGTGTCTGTTAGCTATCTGTATGTTATCTTTGGGAAAATGACTACTCATGTCATCTGCTCATTTTTTAATCAGATTATTTGTTTTAAAGTATATTTCATAATTTCTATATGTGTTTTATTCATTCAACAAACATTTTTGGAGTATTTATAAGTCGCTAGGCATCATTTTTGTGGTTGTGGTACAGTGGTAATCAAAATATTAAATCCTATTGAAGACAATAAACAAATACAATGAAATAGAATGGAAACTAGTGATATGTTCTGTATAAATGTTCCAAAGGGAAAAATAAAGCAGTTTAGATGGAAAGAAGGTTGTGGCATGCTACTTTCAAATGGATTGAGGAGAACCTTTCTGAGCAGGTAATATTTAAGCAAAAACCTTAAAAGTTTTAATCTTGAGGTATATTTGAATGACCACTAAGATTTTGCGTTGCTTTAATTATGTTTAAGATTTAGTACCTTTCAACGCGTTTCTTCACATTTGGTTTTCTGTGAAATGCTTGTTTATAACATTGATTATTCTTCTGTTGAGTGATTTATTTTATTATAGATTTTATTAATTTCTCTTTTATCAGAATTCACGATGTCATTTTATATAGTCTAAAAGGTATATAAAGATCTTTGAATCCCCAGATTTTGTCTCATTCCTGCCAAACTCTGTCATGTGTATTATACAAAAATTACATGGAACTTCTAACTCTATACCTCTGTCATTTTTTCTCCATATATAGCATACATAGACATCCCTTAACACATAGTCTATTTATCTCCTCAGCTATGAGGCCATCTTTAACTTGGCAAGAAAAGGATGGCTCCCTTCCCCTCTGATCGCTCAGTATCTTATCCTTATCTCTATTGTATTTATCACACTCTATTGTAATCCTGCGCTCATTTCTAAATAAACACTCTCTTGTGACTTCTTACTCATTTTCTTACCAAGGTCTATCACAGTGTCCAATGCTTAGTAGGTTTTCAGTAAATATATTCTAAAAGAATAGATAAGTAACTGAATAAATGCAGCATTCATCTCTAGAAGGCAGAGCAACCATAGCTAAAATATTCACTTGCAGCATGTAAATTCATCACTTTGTGTCTTCCACATATAAGAAACACACTATAGTCAGATGTAGGGAACTGCTTTTACTCTTCTTCAATTTCTACTGGCCTCTAACCTACTAAACAAAATCATTCATATTTATCTGATTGTGTTGATTTGACACATTTATTACTATGTCAGTTTTGTTCCTTATTCTACCTTTTAATTCCTTCTCTTTCTCTTGTGTTCTGCTATTTGCTGGAAATTTAATTAGCATCATTTCTACTACCTTTGTACATTGTTTCTGAATGCAGTAAGAGAAAGAGAAGTTGGAAAAAGTCCCTGAGGTTTTTGCCTAGACAACATTTCAAGATTAGCTCCTACACATTTCCTAATTATTCCACTGTTTGTGTCCTTGAGTTATGTCTAAAGATGCTATCCTTGGTATGCTTTCAATCCAAGATGATAGACTAGCAGCATCAGCATAATGAGAGCTGCTGCTTGCAAGCGCGCTTTGAGATGACCACCTTCCATAGACGTGTGCCCTAGAGTTAGAAGCTGATTTGAATCTCAACCAAAGTCTTTTAAGTTTGGACATGAAAGCATCAGATGGCCTTCAGCCATCTCGGATCAGGAAAGTTGGGTCTCTAAGTGCTCAGGACTGAATTTCAGTCATCGACAGAAAGCTTGTCATACAAATGCTAGTTTGTAGAAAGCTGGTTAGGAAATCACCATATACTTTGTGCATAATTTGTAATGATAGGCATTAGCCTATTCCAAACATACTTTTGGTTCATAGAGATTTTCCACAGATATTTGTTTAGTAAACAAATGACTGGATACATGGAGGATAGAAGCAAATCAGGGTATCCAACAGATTGAGGCAGTAAGAAGACATGAAGTAGACAAGTTGGTAATCATAGTGAGCCTTCAGTGAGATGGAGATTGCAAAACCAGACTAAGTGACTAGGATATTCAAAGGTCCAACTAAAAAGAGATTAGTATGTATGTAACTGCTGTTATACTTACAGTCAACAAACTACAGTTACAACTCACCAGATGTCTGATCTTTGGATGAGAATACAAGTGTGTAGCCATCAAAAAACCAGCAAAATGAGATTGTATTGGGGAAAGGGACAAACAGCCTTTAGCTGGCAAGATATCCTGGTAGAAATGGGCAAATAGTTTGTGTAAAGCAGTCAAATGGAGTGTCAGTAGCAGTATAATACCTAAGAGAGGTACAAGGTCTCCAACAAACACTCTTCCTAATATGCTGTTCTGTGCAGGAAAGTTCTTTGAGATATCTCCTGTTTTCAGAAATGTTGAAACTGGGCCAAAGTATGTTATTAAATATTTAAACTTCAAACCATTTCAGAGTGCATTGCAATTCATATAAATCAGTAAATCTCTCAGTCAGATTGAATGTGACATATTTGTTGAAGTTTTTCAGACTCTTTATTGTGAAAGGTGACCATTCACTTATTTAGGATCACCTCCCACTCTTCTGTTTTTGGAATGTGTAGTATATACAGGAAAATTTATGCAAATTTATTGAAGTTCTCCATGTAGAAAGAAAAATTCATTTAGATAATGTAAAGTAAGATGCAGATGGTGGCTGTGGATGTAAGTCAGTTGTTCATTTAAAAGTTTATTGCTAATAAAGTTAATGGTAATTGCCATGTAATTTATTATTTAACAATGGTTTGGCATAGTACTTAAGGCCAGAAATAAGGAAATAAAATATCATAAATTTTTTAAAGGAAGGTCTTTACATTTATGTCTTAAGGTTTAGATCAGTTTCTAAATATATTGCATGTCAAATCATTAATTTATATACCATTCTGCTTTAAACAATCTTGTCTGAAAATCCACACTGATAAAAGAAGGAAAAGGATCCATCTATAAAGAATTCATTTCAAAATGACTTATTCATTTTAAAAAAGATTCCCAGTGTGTTACTGCACTCAGCATAAATTCTGGAGAATGGGAGAGGCTGGTCATTATCAAGTTCTTTAAATGGGAGAAAATACGGAGTGAGATATATTGTTGCACCAAAGAAAAGGATCCAACCCATAACATACAGCAAAATTTAACAAGGTGGAAAATTTACCAATGTTATACTCTAAGACAAGACATTTTGGATATTGTTATTCTGGAATGTGAAAGAATTAGTACATCCTAAGATTATATCCCTGTGTTTTAAAGTATTATTTTAAAATCTAAGTTTTTTCTTAAGTATTAAGATTTGTAGAGGTAGGCATTTAAGGGTTGAGAGATCTGGGTTGATTTTTCCTCTCTTTTTCTCCAACATTTGATTTATGTTATGGCTTTTACATTAAAAAATAATAAATCATTGAAATGTTCAGAGATTAGAATGAGGTCAAGTTGTGGGTATAGAGAATATGTTCATATGGCTGCCTCCAAGATCTGGATGTAGAAGAGAGGTAGATAAGCAGAACACACATTTTTGATTTCCTTAGATTTCTTCCTCAAGTCTAGCAAAGGAACAAAGAAAAAGATTCATGGCAAATTCTCAAAGAATAAAGACAGTACTTTGGGCTACATCTTCCTTTGGACACAGATCTTCTCAGCAACCTGAATGTGGTGAGTAAAAAAGTTGGTAATATGCAAATGGTGAGGGAATCCAAATCTCTTTTAAATATGATTTATTGTTTTGAGCTTTATTTTAAACACAACTTCTGGTGTATCAGAGATTGATTACAAGTGTCATTGGCATGTCATTGGTCCTTAATATCAAGGGAATCACAAGTCCATCCCACCAAATTGCAATTATTTTGTCATCATGATGATGATTGCAGAATATTTGGAAAAGGCAGTGGATTGGGGCACCTGGGGCATGCAGTCAGTTAAGCATCCAACTCTTGATTTCAGCTCAGATTGTCATCTCAGAGTGGTGAGATTGAGCCCCGTGTTGGGCTCCACACTGGGCCTGGAGCCTGCTTGGGATTGTCTCTCCTTCTCCTTCTGCCCCACCCACTCATGCGTGCATGCTCTCTCACTCTCTCTCTCTCTTTCTAAAATAAATAAATCTTAAAAAAAGAGAGTGGATAAAAAAGCGAAAGCACACTTAGAGAGATATACACTCATATTTGCTCCTGGGTGACTCTCACTATCCCTCATTATATTCTTTTCACCTATGAAAGAAACATACCTTTTGAGAAATTTTGAAAACATTTTAGAAAATAAGTTGTTTGTATAAGTGAGGGTATATTTTAATGACTTTCCTCACATACAATCAAAGGGATGAATTATTCTTGGCCTTAAAACCCAGACTACAATTTTTAAAAACTCCTAAACCTGTAGCTTCAAATCCTCCTGGACACTTTCCCTGTGATAAAATATCAGATGCTTCTGGAAAATAATGTTTCACAAAGCACATTTTTACTGGGACCTTATTTGAAGAATCAAAAAGTCTAAAATAAAGCTACAAAAAAGAGTATAGGTTTAACAACAACAGCTGCTACATACCGCAGACATTTAAAGCAGGAGTGCATAGAAAATGAGTCAGACAAGGCTTGACAATTGGAACCCATATAAAAATAGTTTTAGAGAGCAACAGTTTTTGTTTTATCCTGATTGCCAGAGGCAGAGAATACTTGAGACACTGGAACAGAGAGATTAGTCCTGTTTACTTTTACTGACTACTTTATTTGAAATTTCTCCAATTTTATTTTTAAAAGTAACATTGAAAGCATTGAGCAAGCATGTTCAATAAAACATTTGCTGCTTTATCCTAATTCTGTCTCTCACTTTCTGTTGCAATTACTCTTACTCTGAGAGAAATTAATGGACTTAAGATTTAGAAGAATAAAGATTACTGACAAATTATCAAAGAAACATGAAAAGTCATATTGCAAGATTGATTTTAACTCTTTAAAACTAGGCATTCATCATACAATGACAAAGTTTTCTAGGTCAGAACTTAGAATAATTACAAATATTGTTTTGTTGATGGGTTAATAAATATGTGTTCATTTTGGACAGTTAATGTTTAATAATTTAATATAGATTAAATAATTGGATATTGGCATGAGGGAGATTTTTCTTGTGTCCAGGTAAAAAGATTTTTTTTTAAAGATTTTATTTATTTATTTGAGAGAGAGAGAGCAACCACAAGCAGGGAGAGGGAGAAGTGGACTCCCCATTGAGCAGGGAACCCCGATGTGGGGCTCAATCCTTGGACCCTGTGATGACTTGAGCCTAAGGCAGATGCTTAACCAACTGAGCCACCCAGGTGCCCCTAAAGAGATTTTTTTAAAGATTTTATTTATTTGTTTACTTTAGAGAGAGAGACAGACAGAGAGCAAGAGCAGTGGGAGGGGCAGAAGGAGAGAGAGAGAATCTCAAGCAGACTCCTGGCAGAGCACAGAGCCCAATGCTGGGCTTCACGTGGAGCTCGATCTCACAACCCTGAGATCCTGACCTGAGCCAAAACCAAGAGTCAGAGACTCAACAGACTGAGCCACCCAGGCACCCCATATAAAGAGATTTTTAAGATCAATATTAAATTCAGGTTCTTTCATGAATTCAAGAGAATTTCCTTATGTAGAGTAAGCCCAGAACTTCTACTTCTGGCACTTTGTCTAAGTAGGTACTATTCTTGATGCTTTGGCAGTTTGCAACTTTTGTTCTCTTGAAGTAATTTTCAAAAAGTTAAAAGGGGACTTTCATTGAATATAGACTAAACATGTGTCGATGATGTTACTCAACACATTAATTAATGAGGGAACCAGTAAGAGAATACAACTAGCTTAAGGAAACATTTGAGGAATAGAGATTTATATAGTCAGTCAAGTAAAGAAATTCTGAAGTGAATTTGCTAAAAGATAACAAAATTTTTTTCCTGTTTCATAGGACTAAAACTCTGTAACCTTTGTAGTTATCTTTTTCATTAGATAGAAACTTAGAGATTAACATGTAACTTTTTACTTTAGGGTTCTAACAGAAAAATTGAAATGCAGCATCAAAATCACATGTATTTCCTGAATGATTAAATATTCTTGAGTGATAATGTTAAAAAATGATATTAAAAGAACATGAGGGTATTCTTCTGCTTTGTTTCTAAGTTTTAGATTGCATAAATATCTAAGGTAGTCAGATGGTCATATGGAGAGAAATGAACACACTTCTGTCTACTTTTAAAATCATTTGGACCATGCAGAAGTGACAGTATAGACTAGAAAGTGGAATGGTGCTTTAGAGACAGACGTAACCTTTGTAGGCAATGAAATGTCATCAGATGCTCCCAGGCTGGGGAAGGAAAGTTTTCTCAGTCCCTTAAAGATTTTTGGTGGAATCAGGGGATTTGAAGGGATTAGAAGGAAATTTCATGTATATTCCCCAGTAGTTCAGGAAATTAATGATTAAAACAGAGACCAGAGACAATGGTTCTCAAAAGTTTCGTGTTTATGACATACTCCAAACCTTGTCTTACAAACTGCCTGATTAAACACTTTTTTTAATGTATACATAATGAGGTGTCCAAAAAGAAATCTATTGTTAAATGTTAGTGGTGAACATTTTAATAATACATTTAATAATAGATTAACATGAACACTTTTGAGAACTTTTTAAAATACAGAATCAGAAGATTTAGTGATTAAACATATAGAGAAGTAAAGGAGAAATTAGGGATAATTCTGCTGCTGGCTGGATGAGACAGTATCAACTGAAAAGATGGTTTTGTGTATATTTTAGTAATGGTAGATTTTCATTTATAATAAAACATCCCTGATATGAGTTCCATATCAAAACTTTTCACTGATTATTAAACAAATGAAAATGGCCTTTTTAAACAAACTGCATGCAACTTTTTGTCCATCTGTCTATTTATTCCAAAATTATGTAAAGAAACAAATCAGTTTAATAGAATATGGTGAACTCAATGAATAATGCATAGCCTCATATGTGAATCAGTCCGTCAAACAAACTAAAATAGTGATAACATTTAAAATAACTATACATTCTGAAAGATATAACAAAGTACAGTGAACTATAATTAAATATTTGGTGAAAAATGACAGAAGCTACAGATCACAAAACCATCAACAAATGTACAAAACTTCATGTGTTAAGTAAAAAAATTTAAAAATCACAACAAAAAGGCTTGCAGGAAAAGGCTTACTCTTGCATATTACACTTAGTCTTGGTCTAACAATAATAATTTAATGTACACCAGACATGGATATATATACCCCTAGGTAACTGGAGGGTGACTCATTTCCTTAAAATTTTTACTCTTACAAAGCAAGAAAAGGCCAATAACACATGTAAAAAGGCTTTTTACAGATTCCAATTACACTAACTCCTTACTTTCTCATTAAAGTCATCCTGAATAACTTTGAGAAAAATAAATAGATAGAGATATTTTCTTTTAGAAAACTATTTTAATCTTATGTAAAATATTGAGAGATTTGAGGAAAGCTAGTAATCATACACAACTCAGTTCAAGTGCCTGAATTGTTCATGGTCTAAATGGCAAGGCTATTTTTGTAATCAGGCATCTAAAGAAATATTCATGCCATTACAAATCTTCTTGCATGATGCTTTTTCAAAAATACAATTTTGATCTGGACATTTAGATTGATTTCTAAACAGAGCCTGCTTGCCTGTAGACAAATACATCTTCTTCAGATTTGTTCTAATGTTTTAAAAATGCAACCAGTGTTGGTATTTTGCACAAAATCAGCTTCCCACTACAAAACAGCTTTAAAATCTTTCTTGACATAGAAAGAAATTATATGTGGTTTCTGTTTTGTTGGATACCCCCCAAGTATGAAATGCTTGCAGTTGTTTATTTAACACATGCCAAAAGATAACAGGAGGAAGCAAACATACTAACAGAAGCTTATGAGGAATAGATAGGGATTAGAATAATAGTTATTTTTGAGTTAAAGCTTGACAATTCCTGAAATGAAGTCAAATTCCTTCTGGAGATACATTCTGTAATTCAAAATCAGTGAAGTTTCAAATATTATACTTTATGATGAAATGACTTTAAAATGCCAATATATTGAGAAAAAGTGGGTAATGTATTATATATCTATGCAATTCTTTGTTTGACAGGGGTATCAATAAAATTTATTGTGCTTCTTTTTGGTTGAACAGCATTCAGTAACCCATGTCGGTAAACAAGTGTATAAAATAAATAGGTCCCATCTTTATAGATTGATACTGCATGTCAAGACTTTAGTGTTGAAAACTAAATTTTAATTTATTCCTTCAAACTATTCAAAAGGTAAAAGTATATTTGAAACATCTTACTATAGGTTTGAGAAGCACTGGAAAACTTTTATTTTCTAGTGATACAGAATAACAGCTGAAGGGATTATCTTCAGGCTTTCATTAGTTATTGGGCGCAACTTGGCTCCAACTCATTTTTTTTTTATTATGTTCAGTTAGCCAACATGTAAGTACATCATTAGTTTTTGATGTAGCATTCAACGATTCATTTTCATTTTTTGCATTTTCTCACCTGAACCATAATGCTGATAGATTTTTTTTCTTCCATATCCTCTCCTTGAACAACTGGGAAGACACTGTTTTGTTATTTTTATTTTTTATTTATTTTTCCAGTTTTATTGAGGTATAACTGACAAAAATTTTACACTTACGACATACAACTTGATGTTTTACACCACAATCAAGCTAATTAACATATCCATGTTAATTATCCACATAGTTACCATTTCCTCTTTTGTTTCTTTTTATTCTGTGTGGTGAGAACTCTTAACATCTACTCTCTTAACAAATTTCAAATATACAGTATAGTATTGCTACATTACATCTCTAGGATTTATTCAACTTGCATAACTGAAATTTTGTATCCCTTTTAACTAACATATTTGCCCTGTCCCCAGCTACTGGCAACCACCATTCTACCCTCGGCATTTGTGAGTTGGTGTGTTTTTTTGTTTGTTTCTTTGTTTTCATACAGCCCCAAAGGGGCAAGAAGAGACTTTAATCAGGGGAGGAGGCAGGATCCACCAGAATAAGAAAAGGTACAGCGAGCGTGGGAGCAGAGGAGCCAGAGCAGGCGCAAGAGCCCCAGCTCAGGAAGCTCTGGAGGACTCACCCCTCCACCTCCAGCACAGGCACTGCACTGACAGACAAGGCAAAACAGTGTCCTCTCTCAGCTGGGAGGGCACAAAGTGGCCCCTGTGGCCAGAGGTGCCTGGCTTTCAGTGCCCAACTCTGAGGCATGGCTGGTGGCCACCAGTTCAGCCCTTGTCCCCAGTCAGCACTGGGTGGCTATCTTCAGGCAGAGCTCAGGAAGCCAGCAGAGAGTCCCAACAACTTCTACTGGGCCTAAAGAGGCTCAGGAGTAAGAGGGCAAGGGAAAGGACTATTTTAGATTCCACATATAAATGATATCAGGCAGTATTTGTCTTTGTGTGGCTTATTTCACTTAGCATAATGTCCTCCAGGTACATTCATATTGTCACAAGTGACAGGATTTCCTTTTTTTAACGGCTGAATAATATTTCATTGTATATGTGTGTATATCTATCTATACACAAACACACACACATATCACATTTTCTTTATCCATTCATCCATCGATGGACATTTAGGTTGTTTCCAAATCCTGGCTAGTATGAATGATAGCCATTTTAATTATATTATATCACAGGTACTTGTTATCAACATGATTTATCACTGTGGATGTTGGCCTTGATTACCTGTCTGGAATGGCATTTGTTAGGTTTATCCACTGTACTGTACTCTTTGGAAGTAAGTCACTTTGCACATCCCACTTAAGCAGTCAGGATTTATGTTCGTTCCCCCCTCCTTGAGAACAGACTAGCTACATAAATTATTTGGAATTCTTCTGCATAATATATTTGTCCTGCCTCCCAATTAATTATCTTATTTAATCATTTATTTATATCAGTATGGACTCATGGATATTTATTTTATACTTTGGGTTATAATCCAATACTATTTTATTTTGACATTCACATTTGTCCAACTGGGGATACCGAAGGCTCTTACAGTTGGCTCCTTTGTCTCTGACATACCACAATGGATGTGTTTGTTTGTTTTACCACTTTCATACTTTCTGGCGCTACAAAATGTTAAGATTTCCCCATCTTAGAATCAGACATTTTTTAGGGAGTCTTAGTTCCATTATTGGAGAATAGTATTAGAAACCAAGACATGGGTTCTAAGTGTGCCCGTAAGTACAGGTGTGTTGATGCTTCTAGACCTCCTTAGCTGACAGAGTAAGGGAATATATGTGTATATGCTAACTTCTGTGTGTATACCATTATCTATAAATATTTCTATGTGTAACTGCAAATTAAACATAAGTTCCTACCAGTGTCTTTAACACTATTAACACATGGATCTTTCTAACCTGCTTCCTTTGCTAATCTGTAGCCTCCCACTCCATTTGTAAGAAGTCTGGCTCCCACCAGCTGCCATCTCTTTACCTAAATATTCAGTACCAGTATGTATGTGTAGCAGCATCATAATTATACACTCTGGGAAACAACTTTATCACCTGGATTCAAGTACTCATGTGCAGTTTCTTTCACCTTTAATCTTACAGATGTCACTGACTTTCAAAGTTAATTAGATCAACAGCTTTTCCCATTATCTACTTCAGTGAGGTTGTTTCATCTGTAATACAGTTACATTCTTTTGTCAGAATCTGCATCCCATCCTGAGATGCCCAATCTGCTAAATGATGTCATTTTCACTAGAACACACTAAGGTTCACCCTTTATGCTGCAAATTCTATGGGGTTTTGATAAATGTATAGTGTCATGTATACAACATTAGAATATCATGCAGAATAGTTTCATTGCCCTTAAAAGTCTCCTGTGTTGAGGTGCCTGGGTGGCTCAGTCAGTAAAGTGTCCAACTTTTGATTTCAGCTCAGGTCATGATCTCAGAGTGGTAAGATCAAGCCCCACATTGGTCTCTGCACTGGGTGTGTAGCCTTCTTGAGGAAAAAGGAAGTCTCCTATGTTTTACCTTTTCAATCCTCCTCCCTTCTTCCAAACCCCTGATGATAACTGAAAAATTTACTATCTCTCCAGTTTTGCCTTTTCCAGAATGCCATATAATTGAAATGATGTAGTATATAGCCTTTTCAGCCTGACTCCTTTCATATAGTGATCTGCACTTTTATTCAGATTAAGATCTTTTTGGTGTTAAGTTTTTGTCTGAGTCTATATCTGAAGGCAGAAGACTGCTATCCCAGCTCAGAGGTAGGCAGAGAGAACAAATTCTCCTTCATTCAGTCTTTTTGCTCTATTCATGTCTTCAGTGGATTAGATGAGGCTCCCCCACACTGGAGAGGACAATCTGCTTTACCCAGTCAACCCATCACATGTCAGTCTCCTCCAGAAACACCCTCATGAGCATACCCAGGATAGTTAAGCCAAGTATTCAGGTACCCCGTGGCCCAATTAAATTGACACATAAAATTAAGCTCCCTGGATCTCTGATTTGTTACTCATCATTGTGACAAATTCTCAACTGTTATTTTAAATGCATATTCTGTTTCATTCCCACTTTTGCTATTTCAATTACATGTATGGAACATCTTTTCAAAATTGTCCCTCAGTATTTCAATGTTCTGTTCTGTTTTTTCATACTTTTTTTCCCTCTTTATTTCATTTTGGGAAGTTTCTGTTGACATATTTAAGCTCACTGATTCTTTCCTTGATCAGTCTACTAATGAGCGCATCAAAGGCATTCTTTATTTCTTTTACAACAGTGTTTCTGACTTTTATTATTTCTTTTTGATTCTTAATTTCTGTCTCACTGCTTATACTATCCATGTGTTTTTCTATGCTGTGTTCTTCTCCATTAGAGCTCTTAACATATTAATAGTGTTTATCTTAAATTTCCTGATAGCTCTATTTAAGTGTCCCTAACATTTTATTAATTCAGCAGTTTCTGTTCCATTTAAGTAGGTCTCCATTGTGATTCTCTGGATTCACCCATCTCCTCTGATTTGGGGTTGGTGGTTTGCAGTGTGAACTCTCTTCTCTGAAAGGTTCAAGAAAGGTCATTAGTTTCTAGTTTGTTCTCTGTGTTTCTTGTTGGTAAAGGTGAGATTATCAACTTCTGAACTCTTGTCACGCCTAAACCCAAAAGTGTCCTCAGATGTTTGCTGGTTTTTGCCCTGCGTTAAAACAACTAACTCAGGATGTTTCCTCAGGGTCCTTGCCTAGAGACATCACTGAAAATAACGCAACATTCTGTGTCTCTACTATGGATGTCCTTTTTAAGAAAAGAATAACAAATGCCTGCAAGAGATTTTCCCAACAGAATTTCCAAACTTTAGTGGTCCTACCTCTACCAAAAGAGACAAATAAGTCCCCACAATTCTCCCAAGCCACACTACCCATCCAGCATTATTTTATACCACTCACCTTTCAGTAATGTCCTATGCACTAAAAAATCAAACAATTCACAGTTCCATAGACCTGCTGTGAATTTTAACTACCGCTCATCTTTGATCATGGTTGCTCAATAGAACATAACTTAACCATCGTTTCTTTTTCTTGTCAAAATCCTTCTCTACTATGTTTAGTCTAAATGCTATGTCCTCTCATCTTCCCATTGTATCACTTTTTCCCCACACTCCAATAGGATCTGTATTTCCTTATGCTTCCAAATGCAAATGCTTGTGTATCCTCTCATTATAATTAGTATCTATGTGGCTTGAGATCTATACCTGCTATTTTGTTTAGAAGAATGTTGGGCAAGGCAGGCACTCAGTAAATGCTTATTAAGTGAAGAAATGAACAATATTATATATGAATAAAGAGTGTAATAAAATGAATAAACAGATAGTGGACAAACACTGCAGAAATTTAGATAATTCAATTACTTGGAGTATGGCGATGTGGGCTAGGTGAAATCCTTCTTCTGGTTCCTAGGGGTATTACCCTTAGAAAGTAAATACCCACACTTTGCAGTGGTAATGCCACTTAATGCTCCTTTCTTCCCTAAACACCTAGATAGACAAATATTTTAAGCCTGGTATTTATCTTAGGGTACTTTAATCTATCTTTAAAATCATTTTTTTTTAAATACTATTTTGAAGGGACAGGTATGGTATCAGTCAGTCTATGCCAGAGTAACATACCCCATATTTAACTGTCTTACGAGGACCAAGGTCTGTTATTCCTCCCTAATATGGGCCTATTCTGGTGCTGCCTAGAAATTTTGCTTACACATTATCGTCCTCATTCCAGGAATCCTAACTGACAGAGCACCCACTAGCTATAACATTGCGGTGGCCAAGGGAAAAGAAGATATGGAGAGAGACACACACCAACTCTGAAAGAGTACTGTAAAGGCACAAATATCTCTTGTCATTTTGAGACTCAGCCAAGAAAAGTCACATAGCCACCTAATTGGAACTGGGTAGAAGGGAATCAAATATTTTCCAAAATTTTATTTACCCCCGATCTGATGTGGGTAAATAAAAAATCAGGGGGAAAATGTACGTGCCTTTTATAATAAAAGTAAACCAAATGGATGATTTCCTCAAGAGGGTGTTTCTACATCAAAGGCAAATAAATATAAATGTCTGTATTAAAAAGGCACCACACCTTTTGTCAGTTCTTTATAATGACAAATGAATGCTAACTGGGACATGTTTTTATTTTGTAAAACAGATGATGTTTTGGAAAGTTGCATTCATATTACACAAATGATAGTTTCTGATAAAAAGACTGTGATTGCTATTAGGATAAGGAATGGAATGTAGAAAAAGAAAGTTTTGCAGTCTTTCATGGTTTGCCCTATGCAGTGCCAAATCAGTGTAGATAGCAGCATTTTATTTGCTTTTTCATCTGATTAGTCATAACTGTAAATAATATAGAACTGTTTATATTTGCCTGTATCACAACAACAACAAAACCCCACATTTTAGTCAATAGAACTCTTAATTGTTAGATTTTAGTGTGTTTACATTATTGATGAAAGAGCCTCTTAAATTGCTTACAAGAGAAAAATAGCTATTGAAGAAAAAGGAAAAATGTATTTGAGGACTTGTAGGTTAGAATCTATTTTGCTTATCAAGGCAATCTGAATTATTACCTCATTGCCTTATCTCCAGTATGTTCTTGCTTTTATTTCCTTCTCATACTTCCTTACATGACACAGGAAAATCTACTACATACCATACTTGTTCTACAAATATACAATGGTTTTGTACTCTGCCAGGCTGTGGAATTTCAGTCCTGGCTTTATTGTTTGCTGCCACTTGTGTGGTCTCTACTACCTATCCATAGCCTTCCAATTCAGTTTGACTAGGTGATATCTGAAGTTCCTGGGGATGAAATGTCTTTAAAAAAAAGGTATATGGAGGGGTGCCTGGGTGGCTCAGTCAGTTAAGTGGCTGACTCCTGATTTTGGCTCAGGTCATGATCTCAGGGTCATGAGATCAAGGCCCGCATTGGGCTCCGTGCTCAGCAGGGACTCTGCTTGAGGATTCTCTCTCTCCCTCTCCTTCTGCCCCTCCCCCCCCTCTAGCTCTTAATCTCTCAAATAAATAAATAAATCTTTTTTTTTTTTAAAGTAGGGATTATGTGAGCATCCTCACAATGGTTGAGTGCAACAACTCTGCTTTGATTATATTCTTGGTGCCTGTTACAAAGTAGGCATTTGTCCAAGGTAGCGATTTTCTCTTTGGAAACTCAATTTTTTTTTATATGTAAGTATACCCCATTCTCAGGGACAAAATCCTAATACTCCTTTCATGTTATTGTTATAGGAGGGGATGGAAAAACAGGTAGGGAGCTAATGGAATAAATAGGGAATGAGTGAAATGGATCTCCAACTGGGCAACAAATATTTGGAAAACATATCTCCAAAATTGTGTTGTAAGGATGTTTAGGGGAATCTCTAAGTCTTTTTTTTAGTAGAAAAATATCAAATCAAAATAATACAAAATAATCAATATATCAAATATCAAATATCAAATCAAAATAATACACCAAACAAATGGTAAAGGCTTTTATTTTTTATTTTTTTTTTTAAGATTTTATTTATTTATTTGAGAGAGAGAATGAGATAGAGAGAGCATGAGAGGGGGGAGGGTCAGAGGGAGAAGCAGACTCCCTGCTGAGCAGGGAGCCCAATGCGGGACTCGATCCTGGGACTCCAGGATCATGACCTGAGCCGAAGGCAGTTGCTTAACCAACTGAGCCACCCAGGCGCCCTGGTAAAGGCTTTTATAAACATTTCTGTTGATGGAAGGTTACAAGTGCATAAGACTAGTGAACTAAGCATGTGTGTATTAGAAATTAATGCCTTTTTCTCCCAATGATGCATGCTGGTAAATGGTATTTTTTCATGATAAAAATATAATACTCTTTGTTTTAAAAATACAGATTTTTTTTAAATTCAGGTATGGTGAGGTCAACAGATCAAGAAAGGATTGCCATTAAAAAGATAGGATAGTTTATTACTTACAATTCCCAAGAGGAGAGGGGCACACAAAGACAGGTCTGGCCATACAGGAGAACGCCGGGAGAGATCAAAGGCATAGAAAAGGAGGTCTACTTTAGAAAAGCCATTATTATGGTTTTCACAGGCAGACTATGCATGTTTAGGATTGGTTAGTATAAATAATTTTAGTGGGCTCCTATATGTAGGGGTTGCCCTTAGTTGTCTGATGCCTGCCTGGCCCATGGTAATGTGGATGGGGAATACTGTTCTGGAGTCTAAGAGTCCAATAAAGCAGGCAGACAGGTGTGGGGTATGGGCTCTGCATAGGTTAGTTTGCCTGTGAAAGGCTCACTCCTAGGTGAGTCATTTTCTATATGTAAAAATCAGCTAATCCTGGAAGAGGTAGTCCCTCCCTAGGCAGCAAGTCCCCAGATTTCAAACATCAGATACAGAAACTAGAAACTATGGTTAATATACTTCTACAAATATGAAATGAACACATATCAGAGATTCTATTCATTGTAGTATTGAAAGAGAGAACTAGTAAGATGGTAAAGCTGGTTCCAAGAACATTTTAAGAACAGGGTTTATGTAACCCATCAAAGAAGGCATAAAAATAAGAATATGAGAATGAGAATACTAAGTTAGGTATAAAATTGGCCAATGTTCCAAAAACAATAAAATGAAATCTTGAGGATTATTTATTCTAGAAGGAAGAATTCTACATGTTAATATAGAACTTTATATTGACAAATCAAAGACTATATAGTAAAGTCAAACTCTGTTACATTCCTCTAGATAACTAAAATATTCTTAGATCACACCAAAAGTGTCAAAGCTTGACTTTGAAGGACACCAAATGTTTTCATTACTTCCAATTTTGAATAAGTTTTCTTACTCCATTTGTTTTATTGACATGCTTACTTTAATAGTTTTTAGTGTCCAAGGATAGAAATTATAAAGTTTTTATTGACTCATCTGTTTCTTTCAGACTTTAAATCTACTTATCATTAAATTCTTTGTCATTTATTGTTCTAAAAATGGCTCTCACCCTTTTCTCAACTGTCAGTGTCATTATTTTAGACTAGGCTGTTTTCATTTCAGGGTTTATATTCAGTATAAAGCTACCTTGCTTATCCTTCCCTCCCATTTCCTCCTGTTTCTGTTTTACCATTTGTATTATTTCCAAACTTAGCATTTTCCTTGAGAGGGTGCATTGATGGAGTATCAGCTGGAAGAAATAATTTAAGATGGCCTTCTATTGTCAACCATTTCAAATCCCTTCTTTGCCCTACATCTTTAAATTCCCTGTCACTTATGCATTCTTACTTAACACAAGCATTTTTTTATTGTCATCTTCGTTTACTTTTAAGAATGGTGCTTCCTGACAACTGGAAAGTTTTAATTTGTGAAATAAAATAAAACAAATAAACAAAAATGCAGAGCCTTCCTTCTCAGTGTAACAATTTTGGCATTTTAAAGTCATGTGGTATAGACTTACCACACTTTTTGATACCACTTCCCTCCAGAGTTGGGTTTAGATCCCTTCCTCCTTGAATCTAGGAGGGCTTGTGATTGTTTTGACAAATAGAATATGTCAGGAATGAGGATGAATCAGAACTCTTAACAGGCTCTGCCTTGTTCTCCTGGAATGCTCAGTACCTGGATGCTTTCTCTTGAGTCATTCTTTCATGAAACCTAATTGATATAGAGAATCCATGTGCATGTACTCTAGCAGAGATTTCTCTGAGCCCAATCTATATGTCACCCCAGGTCCAGGTACCAGACATAGGAGTGAAAAAACCTCCAGGTGATTCATACCATTAAACATTTTAGTTTTCCCAGTTGAGGACTCAGACATTGTGGAACATAGTCCTGTACAAAAACCATGAGCAAAAAAAATTTTATTCTTTTCACCACCACAAATTTTGGGATGATTTGTTACGTCACAATAGATTCATGGAACAGTGGGCAACCTAATTGTGTGGTTGAGGCAGTACTTTATAAAAAGGAAAAATTGGGGTTCTGAGGACATTAGAAAGCTAGAAAAATAAAAGGAGCCAGTGATGCTGTTTGAAAGAAAAAGAGCAAAGAAAATGTAACCTCTGTTGATGAAGGGGTCAGCTACAAAGTTTTGGAAGAAAAGTCATATTGAAGATGGTTGTATATAGCTATGTGTTTTGGAGTACATAATATAAAACCAACTTTTATATCTATTGCAAAATATTCCAATACACTTTCATTATTTTTTTTGGAGAGGATGATTTCTGTGAATAGTGAAATGTTGGCTGATCAATAATTAATAATGGCTGTATTTGCTACTTTTTGAAGAGTTAAGATCCTTAAGAATCCTTTCCATAACAAAGATTTGCAGTCATTGGACCTAACTCTTTGTTATTGTTTGATACAAAGGGGTGGTAGAAATGGAATGCTAAGCCATCTTTTTTCAAGAACTGGGAACCACTAACTAATCTTCATCTTGTTGCACACTTTATATTTCTGGTTTTCTTTCCCTTATGTCATAGACATCTAAAGTACCTGTAACATATAAAGCTTTTGCCAACTATCAAAAAGCAGGACTAGTCTCATCTTCAAACTGAGCTTTCTGCTACTAAATAAAGTTTTTTTTAAACCTATTTTCTTGAGGTCGTTACTCTAGAATCAATAATATTTGAGTAGTAAACAATTTATCTTTCTGTCAATCATGATAACTCATATTTTTCAACTGCTACAAAATTCTTAATTCCTTGAATGTCCTTTAGTTAATATGAAAAATATGGGAATTTTTTTTTTGACTGAACTTGTTACCTACCATCACAGTGGGTAGAGCAAGGATGTAATTCAGTGCTTATCAAGATACCTAAATTGTCCAGAAGTTGGTCATGCTGCTAATTACAGATAAAACTCTGAGAAATCTATGAAGGAAATGGTAGTTTAGTTTTGATGTTTGTTATTGCTGGCTTTCATGGGTATTACGGCCTCTGTCACTTTTTCCCCAAAATCTCTTTGTGGCCTTTGCTATTTTAAGAAAACAGAGATTCCCCTTCCTGTGGCTGCTGAATTGCATTTATATATAGTCATGTCGTGCTCATTTGCCACTTTGTCAACTGCATGCATGATAAAAATTTTAAATTTAAATGAGGAGGAGGGATTTGATGATTGTTGTATCTTTCATTTAAGTCTTGAGAATTCCCATAGGATAACTTTATCAAGGAAATGAACAGAGAAAAAACAAAAGGCAAAATGGATATTTAACAAGCCCATTTGAGCTTTATTTCCCAAGTAATGATGTTGTTGCTAAGATAGGCAAGAAACCCTCTCAGGAAGTTTAGTAAATACATATGAGAAAACTTCTATTTCCCCACAAGGAAATGAGACATTTTGCTTGTAAAATCAAAATCATAATACCTTATAATGAACTATTACACAGGTGTAATTCCTTATGAAAACAAAATTATAATTATAGGCAACAGCTGGGTGCATTCTGACTTGGCTCATTGTTTTCATCTAAGAAATGTTTTAAGGAATAAAGGAGGAAATATGGCTTTCTTTTTTCCTTTAGCATCTTGCGTGGTTTTTTTTTTTAAATCTCTTTGATTTTGTTTTCATGATCTTCTCTTCCTTTATTCTTTTTTTTAAATCTATAATACTCAAAAATACATATAACAATGGGCATTTTTGCTAAAAGAAAATTAATTGAACTAGAGAAACTACAAACCAGACTTTATCAAATAGTAAGGAAAAGAAGAAAAACATAACAACTCACCACCTTGTTTAAAGCCAAATTATCTTATTTTTCAAGTTCAGGAGGAAATATGAGACTGTATTTTATAAAATTATTTTTGAGGCAGAGTAAAAAAATTATTAATTTGATTATCCAACATATTTTTATGACTAAATGGAGACTCTGATTTTTATAAAGAACTTTGTTGGTGCTCTGGACTGAATTTTACCCTTCCCCCCCAAATTCCCACGTGAATTTGAAGCCCTTACCCTCCACATGACTATATAGGAATTCTTTCAACTGGTTAATTTCTGTTGGTCTCTGTTAAGATTTATTGATTCTTCACTCATCTTAAATATGCTATTAGGCTGAATATTTTTTCAGTTATTGTATCAACTAAAAGTTCCCCATTTTTATAGTTTCTATTTATCTAGTGGGGTCCTCTGTTGGCTGCGTTATTGTCATTATATGTTTGGCAGCCAAACCTGTCAGGCTTCTACCCTCTATTGAAAGATCTTTGTATAAGTTTTTGGGACACTTTACCAAACCTCGAATTTTGAGTTAGTCTTCAAGTCTTCCTTGCCTTTCACTTTTCACTGGGATGTTTCAACTCTCCCTATATGACCAGACATATGTTTATATGTTCCCCCAAACTCCTTTTTCTTTACAGTATCTGTGGGATCTTTATCAAGAGGCCTTTTCTCTGGTGTTTTAATGAGTTGGACAGAAGTATCTAATTGTTTTATATTGCTATAAATCCATTAGTTTAGAAGATTTTATTCTGATTTGTTCTAACTCTCATTTAAAGTGTTCATCAAAAATGATGTTTTATTGTAGTGGGTTGAATTGTGTCCCAATTCAGTATCCAAAAAGATATGTTCAATGCCTAAGTCCCAGCACCTGTGTATGTATGTGAACTTATTCAGGAATAGGATCTTTACAGATATACTCAAGCTAAGACAAGGTCATACTGGATTAGGGTGGGCCCAAAAGCAAATGACTGGGATTTTTATGAGAAGAGAGCACATAGAGATACATACACTCCAAGGGAAGAAGGCCATGTAAAGATGGAGGAAGATATTGCAGTGATGGAGCTATAAGCCAAGGAATGCCAAGGATTGAAGAGAGCCACCAAAGTCTAGGAAGAACAAGGAAACATCCTCCCTCAGAGCCTTCAGGGGGGAATATGGCTGTGCCAGCACCTTGATTTAGGGCTTCTTGCTTTCAGAACTGTGGGAATAAATTTCTTTTTTAAGCCACCCAGTTTGTTGTACTTTGCTCTGGCAGTTTTAGGAAACAAAAACATCCATCAAGGAGTCTATATCCTATTCCATTTTTTGCTTGTGCATTAAATCCACCTTTCCTGGCTCTAGGCTATACCAAAAAAAGTGAGGAAAGAATATGGTCAGATCAGATTTGCAATATACTCCAGAATACTGTCTAAAGGTGATAACTAGACTATCTCTGAAGTCTCAAATAGACTTTTATTTGATTGTAGAACTGAATTAAAATCTCCACTATTTTTACACAAAATGAATTTGGAAAGAACAAGTCTTCAAAATACTTTGTCCAATATTTACAGCCTTGCTAGTCTCTAGAAATGATTTTTGAGGAAGGAGTGCAGGGTCTCTTAGAGTATTCTCTCATTCTTTTCAAGTTCTCCTTTCCATTCAGTATTTTATATTATGCCATTAAAAAACAAAATAAAACAAACAATAAAACATGCACATGAATTAGAGTATAGAGTGAGTACATGTAACAAGCAACAGTCTGTCCTGAAAGGCCATGGACATAGAGTGAGAAGAAAATGTGAGTATTTTGCAATGGTCAGTCAGCTGTGATCCGTCATATCAATCACGTAATAGTTGGCCTTCTCCAGTGAAAGATCCAACAAATGGAAATTTCCAGAAACAGAAGGTCTAGATTTGGTCCGGAGTTACCACATTATTAGATTCTGCAAGGCTTTTTGTGTAGAATACACACATATAAAAGCCATGGTATTTTCTCTTAAATAATTTTAAGCCAATTAAAGAACAACCATTACTAGAATGTCAATATAAGTTATTGTTCAAGATGACAAACTTTAAGAACGAAATAGTGTACTATTAATTACTATTAAAAGGCAATAGTAGGCAAAACCAAGATGATGAGTAAGTCAGCAGCCATATCCATACAGAGTAAAGGCTCATCCATGGCAGCCTGGTGATCTTGCATGCCTTCAAGTGGCCATTTAAGCATGACTTGACTGCCGTCTTTGAGATACTGGTGAAACACCCTATAGACCTCCCTAGAATATGGCAAGGGAAGCAATCTGGTGAAGAGATATCTCAAGGCCTTTTTACATGTGCCTCCATGTCACGTGGGAGGCTGCCATGAATCAGTTTCTCATCATCTCCCTGGATCTACTGAGGCATGGATGTGTCCATGTCTCCCCGTATAGGTACAGCTGCAGACTATAAAACTGTTTGTCCATAGTTTAGAGTTAGCTCTTCCTTGACAGAGCAGGTGTCCCTGCCCCTTACCATGTAGCCTATAGCTTGCCATCTGGCTCCTTTGGTTTAGTGTCTTCCGGTAAGACTAGTGCACAGGGTGCTAATACCACACTGATTTTTCTTGGCTCTATATGTGCAAGTAATAAGCTACTTGCATTCATTTGGGGTCATTGTCCTCTTACTGCCTGAATCTGTAGAAGTGTAGCACGCCAAGCTAATAGCTGCCACCAACCTGCTGCTTAGGAAATGTTTGGCCATTTGATAGTATGCATGCCCTAATTAGTAGCCACTTAAGAAAATGAAATAATAGTACAAGAAAATGATTAACTAGATACAAAATAAATTACAGAACTATGGATACTATTTTTGAGCTAGAAGGAACAAAGGGTTTGCCTAGAAACAAACAAACAAACAAGGCAATTAGGAAAAGTGGAGAACTGAACAGTAGTGGGACCAGGAATGGTTTTAATACTGTGTAGATTTTAAATGACAGAGATTTCCTGGCATTATCTAGATTACATAGAGCATGTCTTTCAGTGGAGGGAGTGAACACTGAATAGGAAGGTGGAAAATACAGGATGGATGGTTGAAGAGGCAAGCTTGGATGGCATGTAGGAAGAGTTGACAAAGAACTTGTTGAGGGGACGCCTGAGTGGCTCACTCACTTAAACATCTGCTTTAGGCTCAGGTCATAATCTCAGGGTCCTGGGATGGAGTCGGCAGCGAGTCTGCTTCTCCCTCTTTCTCTGAACTTACCCCTGCTTGTGCACTCTCTCTCTCTCTCTCAAATAAATAAATCAAATCTTTTAAAAAAAAAAAGAACTTATTGAAAATATGTTATGGAGAGGAGCCTGAATGTCAGCCTAAGTAGTTTAGGTAAACTACCTAATGTTCAAATACAAAGGTAGCTTCTATAGTGGCGTGCATTTCCTAGGGGTTCTACTCAAATAGAGTGGGAAAGACATAGTGAAGGAATCCGTATTACCACAAATAATATAAGTATCAAAGCAGGAAATAAATCTGTCATTCTTTACCCTGACTTGTGTATGTATTTTTTTTCTGATTCTAGTTTAAAAGGTTTAATATAAATGTTTGCATGCAAGCTTTTTTGTTTGTTTTACGTTAAATTACACTGAAGTCTTTTACTAAAAAATCCTTTGTGCCAAAATTAAATATAGTTATTATATGTGACAATTAACAATCTAATTTTATGAGATCTCGTGGGTAAAAAATTTGATCTTGATGAAAACAGATTGTTAATTAAAAATGTGCAAAGTTTTTTTTCTTTTAATCCTGGTGACAATTTCTTTGATTTCTCATAATTGCATAGACAATTAAAACAAAATTGACTTTATCACCTTCAGGCTGCCTTTCTTTTAGTGCTGGAATATAGGAAAGAAAAAAATGGTGACAAAAGGCCCAATGTTCATAGCTTCATGCCAGGAACAAATAAAAATTGCAAATAATTATGAGAATTTGAAAGCATTATACAAATATAAAGGATCACTTTACAGGACTTCTTCTTTGCTTTTATTTCATTAAAGTTATTTAAACCAGTAGTACATAATCAGTGCATAAGAAAAAATACAGTAATGATGAATTTAAAAATTTTAATCACCTCAAATCATACAAATTATAAATTTATCACCAGGTCACTATTAATGTACTTCTAACATCATTTCTTGACTGTTTCTTAGTTTAAATTATATGACCATACCATATTTTAATAAGACAAATTCCTAGTGTTGGCTGTTTAAGTAATTCAGAATTTCAAGTATTACAAACTACTGTGATCAGTCAAGTTACAATTACCCAAATTTTACAGGATTCCAAATCCTTCAAACATTTGCTTCTTCTGCTGGCATACCTGTTCCTTGTCCAAGTGCCCACCTTTATTAGTCAGGGTTCTCAAGAGAAACAGAACCCACAGGAGGTGTATGTATATGTGTGTATATGTAGGCTCACATGATTATAGAATCTGGCAAATCCAAAATCTGCAGGGAGGGCCAGCAGATTGGAGACCCAGGAAAAGACCACTCTGCAGTACAAGTCCAAAAGCTGTCTGCTGATAGAATTTTCTCTCATTTGGGGGATATCAGTCTTTTGTTCTATTCAGGCCTTCAGTTGATTGGATGAGGCTCACTCACATTATGGAGGGCAATATACTTTATACTCAAAGTCCATCAATTTGCGTGTCAATCTCATCCAAAAATCTTCACAGAAAAACATCCAGAACAGTGTTTAACCACATCTGGGCACTGTCGCCCAGCCAAGTTGACACAAAATATTAATCTTGACAAGTCCACAGTTTGTCAACTTCACACCTATACATGTCTCTTAAATCATATAATGCAAAATCACACAATTTGCACCTACCACAACTACAAAAAATTATAATTAAGAGAGGCAGACAATCAAATTAAAAATACCACTTTACATGTAGATATTCTGCTCACATTGATCTGACACCTTTGTGCTTAATGTACTTAAATCCACATTTTCTAAAATTACTTTATTGATAACAGTGGTTCTTTTCAGAAAGTCTGCCTCTGAGGTTTTCGAAAAATGATTATGCTTACAGCTAGGGTTCCTGACAATCTATTATTTTCAGTCTCAGGTAGAAAAAGATGTGAAATCAAACTTCAGAGTAAGATATGCTTTACATAAGATATGATTGGAATATTCAGTATTGCTGGTGCCAACCTAGATGTCTGCAGGGTATATACTGCTTAAGCCCTTTGAAGAATATTGACTGGATTATCTTCATTGTCAACAATAGTACATTTGCAGGAGGTCATTGAAGAGCTTGTCAATTTTATTGACAGGACCAATCCCATCCATTAAGGAGCTACAAAATATTTTAATCACACTATGGGAACCTGCAACTGATCTACCCAGCCTGTTTAAAATTAACTTTATTATTGCCCATTAAAGACATATGTAGACTGTTAAATTTGATTAAAAGCAAATTGATATCCATGAGTAATTCTCTTTCTAAATTGTATAGTTTGGATTGAAGATATTGTTCTCATTTTTTCTCTCCCTTGAAATCAACATACATTTCACAGTCTGGCTAACATACTACATTATGATCAACTGGATTCATACAAAGGCTGCTTAAGACATAACATCCAAAGGCCAGATTTTTTGCTGGTGTACCAACTAGTTTTGTTGTGAGAATCCTAGGTGAGACTGGGTGCTAAGATTACATATAAATTTCTCACTCTATTTTAGAGGATCTAAAACCTTTTTAACCAGTTTGGTTTCTAGTTTGTAGATCAAGGGTAGATAATGCTTTGGTGGGAAATAGGAAGATACAATGGCCATCAAAAATTAATCTCAGTGTCCTTTCCACTGAATGTGTGAATTGTTTTATAGGCTAAATGGAATCAATATTCTGGTAATGGATGACATCACACTTCACTTATTATAAGCCTTTACTCATCATTCAAGAAAATCGTATAACATACTGCATAGATGGCTTGTCCAAACTTCAGGCATTCTCAGAAATGGCTAGAGAAGGCAGACAAAATTTGACAAATCTTTAACATATGGATAGTAACGTACATTTTAAAATCCTATAAAATGTCAGTATTTCCTGTCCACCCCAGCCTCATGTCTGGCCCTCTCTAAACACCGTGATTAGTTCCACTGGATTGCTATAGAAGCAGATAAATTTTATACTCATGACACCTCTAAGAGCTTTCCAAGACATTGTGTATTCTATATATTAGACACCACTTTATTGACTTTCAAAGCCTGCCAAATTTCCAAGCCTCTCTTATGATTCATAGTGAAGGTCCTCATAATTAATCTTCAAGTATATCAGCAAATCAGTCTCACAACTCTCTGGGTAGTTGTAGTCTAAAGGCATCTTAGTTTCTTCGCAATGCCAATTCAATTTTTATTCTCATGTCTCATACCAGTCAGTTGCAAAATTGAGCTAATTATAACCCTGGCTCTTGATCCTACTTTGTAACTCAGATTCAGGCACATGAAGATAATAAATACCCCAAATTTATGATGAGTTATCCAAATAGTCAATTTCCCTGTCCTGTAATGCAGAGGCTGCCTATCTTCCCAACCTGCTAATTAGGGGACTCTAATCTAGTTTCAAACCTGTCTCTCCCCCTCATGTACCTCCCTTTCTCTAACTATATTTGTCACTAAATACCAGTGTGGTGTGACTGAGCTTCTATGTATTCACTCTTTGGTTTCCCTATCTCCATTGTATAAGAATCCCTGAGCCTCTAACATGACCACAATCTTTTGTTAATACTCTTCACATGTTCTCTTGTCTTATAAACTGATTATGGGATTTAAAAGCTAATTTTGCACTCACGTTCCCATGCCTGGGATAGACTTTTCAACTCCTAATATAGACCCGATCTCCTAATATATAAACTTAACTTGAAACTTTGCAACACCTAGATTTTTAGTCCTGTCTATGAACTGATCCAACCCCCATTGCTTACCCATTTTTCTTATCCAGTCTTAATAAATCTGTTGTTTTTAAAGGCACTCAGCACATTTAAAAGAGTTAACAAAGTTTCAACCATAAAAATGATCTCAATTTCCCACTATTAAAAAATTGCAACAGTACAACTTCATTAAATCAGAAAACCCAAGATGTATTATAAATTCAAATCACTGGATTTAATATCCTTAATTACTCATATCCCTATCAAATGTCTTTGAATTCTCATATCACTTATTGATTTTATCACTCTTATAAAAGTAGTATATACAATTTTCTATTGTTATTGTTGCATATGTCATGTTAGAAGTTACTACTTTTGTGCTTATATTATGACTCTCATTTATGACCCCTACCATGTTGTAGAAACATAGGATGTATTCAGTAGATATATATTTAATGCACACCAGTTCTTTTAATTGCTGGACAATGTAAAGAAACTGGAAAAATCAGATAGCTTCTTAGGTATATCAGATTGAATTTCAAGAAATACTTTAAATTATAAAACAGATTAAGCATATTTAAATTATTTCAATCTATGAGCAAAGACATATGCAGCAATTCAAACATTAAGGTTAATTCTCCAAATGAACTCAATCACTAACAATAAATCTATAGCTTCATAAATATATTAAATAACAAAAAATGCAGATTATATGACAGATTTAATTTTAGTCCAATCTTTACTCAAGTGGTAAAACCTACGATCTAGTATTTGCTAAGTTACATAAGTCTATATAAATAAGAAACTCTCTTGAGTTTCTCTATAACCATTTTACATTTGGGGAGACTATGAATGTTATTAAAATATGGAAGAAATAAAACCATTCCTTTGAAATATGAGATATTTATTTTTTTTGTCTAGTTTATAAATGTTTTGACTATCTGTTGTTCCAGAAACTATGCTGAGCTCTGGTGATAAATTAATTTTAAAAAGTTACAATATAATCAAAGAGACATATATAAAACCAAATAATCTATAAATAAAATTTGTCAAGTATGACAATAAACATATTTGCAATTCAATACGGACTTAATAGAAAATGTAACTGATTTTTACTGGATGAATCAAGTAAGTTCAGACAGATGCTATGAGTTTTGAGTAATAAATAGAAGTCTTCCATGAATAGAATTATTTTAGAATGGACTTTAAAACAGAGGAAAGAGCATGGGCAGAAGCATGAAGTCATGAAAGGGTATGACATTTCAAGAACATTCCTCATGGTGAGAAATCTCACATCCCTAACCTCTTAAACTGTAGGAAGTAAGACTAGGGTGATAGGATGAAATCAAATTGTGAGAAAATTGTATATTGAAGCAGTGAGTTCCCCTATCACACTGTTACTCATAGAGAGCCAAATTACAGGTTTAAATAGGGAATGTGGTTCTCAGATTAGTTTTATTTGTGGTGTGTGTGTGTGAGTGTGTGCTGTGTGTGTCTGTGTGATTTAATTTGCATATGTACAACAGATTTTTACTGAATGAGAGAAATAATTATAGCAGAATAAATGTAGTGGAATATGCCATCGTCTTTTTCCCACTACCATATTGTGGGAAAAGGGGTTGGGGTATTGATCTCATTCCCAGCAATAGGGCAATCTCTTGTCTGAGTCCCTTAGAATCGTCCAATTGCTCATACCTTGGTAATTAGTTCGGTAACTTATTTAAAAATAGCCCACAAAATTCCTTTGATTAAAATGATTGGTTAATGAATTGTCCCATGCTCCCATTTATGTCAATAGGCCTGAGATAAGGATTTCTGTGGAATTCTCAGAAGGAAGGTCCTTTGTTCTTCTGAGAGGTCTACCAGAAAATAGCCTCCATTAATGTATATATAGTTTGTACCTATTGTTTTGCTCTTACAAGCTGTGTTTCAATGAATGTACCTGAACTTGGAGTATTACTGCAAGTATAAAACTATGGGTAAACTTATTTTACTATGTGAAGTGATCTAACAGATGGTGTTAATTAATTAAATTATTCCAGTCTGTGGTCTTGTGTACAATAACGTGATACATTTTATTTAGATTTATTATTTATCCTTGATCTTTTAATTAAAACTGACTATAAGGTCAAAGTAAAGAAAAAGATAATGATGGCTAAAATAATTACATTTCTTATGAAAATAAGTTATGAGAGACTTTGAAACAATTGATTGGCAAAAAATATTACTCAATACATTCTATTTTTTCAATATTCCTATAAAAATATTCCCTCAAATAGAATATCATTGCTATTAAAAAAACTGCTAGCTGGGCTCCTGGGTGGCTCAGTTGGTTGAGCATCTGCCTTCGGCTCGGGTCGTGATCCCAGGGTCCTGGGATCGAGTCCTGTGTCAGGCTCCCTGCTCAGCGGAGAGCCTGCTTCTCCCTCTTCCTCTGCCTGCCTCTCTGTCCACTTGTGCTCTCTATTTCTCTGTCAAATAAATAAATAAAATCTTTAAAAAAAAAACTAGCTAGCTACCAATGATACTTGTTAACATTACTGATACTTTTATTAGAGGCAAAGGCATGATGTGTAATCAATCATTCAGTCTCCCATAAAGATGCGGTTGTCCTTAGTCACATTGGAAATATTGGGAACATAGAATGAAATAATTCCAGAAAGTAGTTTAACAATTCCTTTATGCAATTTCAAATAAAGATTATTTTATTATAATTTTGATATTCAAATGTTATTTAATCATGGACTGAACCAAGTAGGTTTATGCACAAAAAGCATCTGAGTAGATGTCTTTGAAAACAAGAAATCAATTCTCTTTCTTGTACCTATTCATGACCCATATGTGAATTTGGCAGTCCTAGGAGCAGATGAGCAGATGGTCCATTCCCAAAGTGCTGAACAGCATTTAATAGAAAATAAACACACTCAAAAACTATTTTGATCAGGATATTAGGAGGGGGACAAATGTGAGATTGTGGTAGACAGGAAATATTAATACTTTATAGGATTTAAAATTTTTACATAACTACACTTAGAAAATAATGGCAGTAAAGAGAATTAGTGGGCAATAAATATCATAACTTCAAAATACACTTTGATAGGGCTTCTTTAAAAATTGGTAGATTCTTGGGGCACCTGGATGGCTCAGTCGTTAAGCGTCTGCCTTCGGCTCAGGTCATGATCCCAGGGTCCTGGGATCGAGCCCCGCATCGGGCTCCCTGTTCAGCCGGAAGCCTGCTTCTCCCTCTCCCGCTCCCCCTGCTTGTGTTCCCTCTTTCACTATCTCTGTCCGTCAAATAAATAAATAAAATCTTAAAAAAAAAAAAATTGGTAGATTCTAGAAAAAAATTGGTAGAGTCTATACCCCATTTCCAGTATTATGCAAAAAAATCAACAGTGAGTAGCAGAAGACAAATATGCAAAAGAGATCATTGGAGAGGGCTCTAAAAGGTTAAATTGGAAAATATTAAGAAATATTAAATATTTCTTAATATTTTCTATAATTAATGTTAATATTTACTTTTCAATGTGCTTTATAGATTGTAGCAATGTTATTAGAGTAGACCACAGCAAAATCAAAGATTTCCTCACTTAGCTCAATTTCTAATCAAAAGAGGCTAGCAGTGTTGGGCTTGGTCTAGTTTTGTTATTCTTCATAGAAGAACTGAGAGAAAGCATTCAAATAATGTGTCAGCAAATTGGAGACATTGACAGTCCATGGAGGAAAAACTTAAAAGCTACTACTGCATTAGTGTGTTAACTTTTTTTCTAGCCTAATCTATTTGCTGATAACCAGTGTCATCTAAATAATTGGCAGGAGCCAGTGCAAAGTGAAAACATGGGACCCCTTGTTCAACAAGCAAAAAAAAAAATGTTTGATTAAAGTTCTAAAATCTAATGCATTTTCCTTTGTTCCACAGTCTCTTTCTTGACTTCTCATTTTTTAAATTTGCTATTTGATATCATTCTAAGAAAAGTCAAAATAAAAATTTTAATTGTTAGTGAATTTTAATTTCATCTTTACATTGTGCAGTGTTGGATTTCAATGCAAATATGAGCACATTTGACTCACATGAGGATTCACTAAAATTATATCATTTATATTTCATAGTTTACACATGCATATGTTTTTCATTTTTCCAGAATACTGAAAACTGCACACAAAACTAATTCAGTTGTTTTCATTTCACTTCTTGATACACACACATTCTACCAACCCTCTCCACTTTCAGCTGGTTGAGAAGTAAGGATGAACTGAAAGTAGAAGGACATATGGGTTGCCCTAATTTTCTCTTTCCTTTTATGTTGTCATTCCCTGTGTAAGTAGTTGGCTAAAACAGGAAAGTAACAGGTGTTCAAGAGAAGATACGTTAGGATTTCTTGATCAGTTATTTATCTTAGAATGCCTTGCTTTCTTTATGTGTTTGAATAAAGTTTCAATTGGAATGGAAAGTATGAAATGTTACATGTTTATCTTGTGCTTGCTCTGAGTCTCACTGAACTTCCATGCATTGTGGGATCCAACAGAATTCTCTGTTAATAGAGCACCATAAATGTGATTGCACCTTGTTTTTTTGTATGTTGCTTTTGAGATTTATTCTTATAAATATTTATGGGACTAGATCATTAATTTTGAGTGTTACAATTTTGGAATTCTATTACATTAGTGTACTACTGTGTATATTCATTGCTATATTAATACATAATGGGTTCCATTTCTTTACCTTGCTACTGCTATCAGGGCTTCAATAAAGGGCTTTAAGCATGTTTCCTTTTAGACCCTTCTGTCATAGTTTAGTTAGGTTAACTATACCTAAAAATGGAATTGCAGTGTCATAGTACAGGTATTCATTCAATCTAATATATATTGAAAAATTACTTTAGAAATTATAGCAATTTATACTTGAAGGCATAAGAGTTTCCATTTCACATTCTTGCCAAAATATCTATATATCAGATTTTTAATTTTCGTGGTCAGCCTGATGATGATCAATGGTAACACAGTTTAATGTGCAGTTCTCTACTTATTAGTTAGGATGGACATTTCTTCAGAGATTTATTGGCCATCTATTTCTTTGAAGGCCCTTCATGTCAGTTATTTAGTTTCCTTTTCAGTTCTTTGGTTTTTATTGATGACATAGAAATTCCATATGTGTTCTAGTTACTAATCCTCTGTCAATGATGATTGAAGACTTTGACTTATCTTTTATCTTTGTTTACACCTTATCCTACAAAGAGTTTGGTTGTTGTTCATGTAATCAAATCTTCACTCTTTTTAAAAATGTCATTAACTTTTTAGTCATTAACTTTTTTACAGTTCAGTCATTCTTAAATTTACTAAAATGTTAACTCATTTCTTATTTCAGCATTGCTTTGGATATCCCATTTTTGTTTTTTTTTTTTCTATATTCAATAAACTCCCTACTGAAATCTAGGCACTAATGATTTTTTCAATTTGATATTCAAGTACTATAATTCTTAATATTTATTTCTAATTAAAATTGTTCTAATTAAAATTGTTCTAATTAATTCCGAAGTTGAATATATTCCTTATTAGCATCTATATTGTTGATGATATACCTGCTGTTCATACAGTTTTAAGCCTATCTAGGTAATCTTTCTCTTTCTTGCTAATTAGATTTCCCTTTGTCTCTGATGCCACATAATTTTTCTGTGATCTCCCTGAATACAGGTTTTTTTTTTTTTCTTATCTTGCAGTGGAGTCTTTTGGTTTCCCAAGACAAAAGACACATTTTCCTGTTCTATTTCTTATAATAATAGTTTTATCTTTGAATGTTAACTATTTCTCCTTCTCTCTTTTATTTTCTTCTTTTCTGAAACTCCTTTTAGATTTGTCATGTGTCTTCTCAATCTGAACTCCATATATTTTAAATTCTCTTTCACACTTTATGTCTTTATACAGCTCTGAGTAGAATTCCATGTAACTGCCTGAAATCCATGACCTCTCCTCAGCTGTTCATTCTACTCTTTCCTCCTATATTCAATTATTAATGTTAATGACTTTTTTCTTCATCATACAGATTCAGTTAGCTCTTTGAGTAATCTGCCAGTTATTTTCCTAATGATTTACAGTTAGAATAATGCTTCAGGGAAAGAAACCTACAACAGTAACACATTTGAAGTATATTAAATGTATTTGGTGCCCTGCTTACCCTAAGCACGACTCTTCCAAGTCTCTCCTTAGAGTCTGTGGCCTCTTTCCACTTAGAGAGCTACCATGGAAACCATGTGGAACTCCACCCAAACCCATTTTTTACAAGAAGTACCCTAAGGTTCTGGGAGAGGCAGAGGGGCAATGGGGAGAAGAAGATGCATCTGAATCACTATAGTAATCAGCATCTCTAGAATTTAGCATTTGTTTTGCCACTATGTTGATATCTACTTTGAATTTGGTGATCTTGAAGGCCTCTCCTATCATTATTAATTCTGTAACTGAAAATTATTATTTCATAGCTCAAATTCTGTCAAAATTCACCTTTCCTAGGGTGCCTGGGTGGCTCAGTTGGTTAAGTGACTGCCTTCGGCTCAGGTCGTGATCCTGGAGTCCCGGGATCGAGTCCCGCATCGGGCTCCCTGCTCGGCAGGGAGTCTGCTCCTCCCTCTGACCCTCCCCCCTCTCATGTGCTCTCTCTCTCTCATTCTCTCTGTCTCAAATAAATAAATAAAAAAAATCTTTAAAAAAAAAAATTCACCTTTCCTATACCCTCATTCTCTCAAATTGGTTAGCAGGTCCAGATTCATGGGTGTGTAACAAGTGCAGTTACACCAGGCCCTCTGATCAGAAGGCCCCACATTAGGTTTAACATTATGCTGTCACCACCTTGAGCCTGTCAATAATTTTATCCTAGAAGTTGTGTTGTTAAGTGAAGCCTAGTGGCACAGTGCAGCATGAGCATAGAGCAATATGTATGCCCATCATTCTTTGTGATCCAATCATATTGGAGGACTGTTTTGTTTGTTTAAAAAATATTTGAAAGGTTAACAGAATAAAATAATTTTAAATTATCCAAAAATTAACTGGCATCAGACAGACTGGAAATAGAAGAAGTCTTAGGCACTTGAAGAGAGTGATAGCTGGAGAAAGAAAAAGAAGATTCTGGTGTGGTATAACATTGCCCATAAGCAACAGCCCCATATGAGTGCCACTAGATGCACTGAGGAAAGATGCTGAGTGACAAAAATGCTAAAATTTTTCACTTAAAAAAATGTTATATATTGAAGCTGACCTTTGTAAGACCAAGGGATACCTTTTGAAATAAAGCCTGTCCATGCTGTATAATGAGTAAGGCTGACTGGACTTGTTATTTGCCCAGGCATACTGATGAGTGGGAGTATAAGCCAAATTTCATGGGATGGAAAATACCCTGCTTTTGTGGAATGCTTTTCATGCCAGGAATTTAACTGAATAAAGAAGAAGAGAAAACTGAAAATTTCCTTCAATTTAAATGTCCACATATCATAGGAAGATAACATGTACATTGTCTACAAAATTCTATGGAAATGAAATATATGAAAATATGAAGAAAAAAATCAATTCCCCTTAAGTAGCATCCAAGTATAAGAGCAACTATTCTGCATCATCCTTTCCTGAAAAATTAACCTTTTCCATAAAATTCAGGAAACTAATAGAATAATTGAAATCGATTTTAAAAGAAAAAAAATCCAAGAATGGAGAATTTATGATAAAATTATTGTTAATGAGAATAAATGTCATATAATTATAGCAACTAGATTCAACAATTTGAGGAATTATGATTAGAAAAGAAAATATAAATGTTCTTTTTGTTAACATTTCTTTATTTATTTTAGAGAGTGATGGAGAGCGTGAGCAGGGAGAGGGATAGAAGGAGAGGGAGAGAGAGAATCCCAAGTTAGACTCTGCACTGAGTGTGGAACCTGACGTGAGGCTTGATCCCAGGACCCTGAGATCATGACCTGAGCTGAAATCAAGAGTCTGACACTTAACCAACTGAGCCACTCAAAAGCCCCCAAAATATAAATGTTCTAAACCATGGCCCAGCAAAAATTATAGTATAAAAGTTTGAAATTTTAAGGATTCTAAAAACTTTGCTTATTTAAGAAAAGCAGTCCATTTTGTTTAGCAGTTTGGACAAAAAAAAATTTAAATGATGACTTACAAAGCTTAGTGAGGGGTACCTGGGTGGCTCAGTCATTATGCATCTGCCTTCGGCTCAGGTCGTGATCCCAGGGTCCTGGGATCGAGCCTTGCATCGGGCTTCCTGGTTTGCAGGAAGCCTGCTTCTCCCTCTCCCACTCCCCCTGCCTGTGTTCCCTCTCTTTCTGTGTCTGTCTCTGTCAAATAAATAAATAAAATCTTTAAAAAAAAAATAAAAAAATAAAGCTTAATGATTTTCTGAAGGTCTTTTCTTAATTCCAATGTTTTAGGTAGCATTTCTCTCATCATGAATAAATAGTAATCTGATTTTTTACTAATTCTTACATTTCTCTTTAAAAAAATCCAAGCAATAATTAATTTAGTGCCTTTGTTATAAAATTATTTGCTTTAAAAACTCTATCAATATAGCTGTCTATCCATTTTCATTTTTGCGAAAGCATTGTGAGATTTCTGAAGTGATGTTCAACACAGTGTTTATGTGTGCTAGAGGTGGATTATATCAGCTCAAATGAACTAATTGCTAAATTTTCAGGAATTTTGTGAGCTAGTTGTTAAACTATTGAGAACTAGGAAGCAGCCATGTTGGTAGTATCTGTATCACAGAAATTGAAAAACACTATAGAGTAAGTCCTACCTCCCCCAAAACTAGTTTGCTAAGATACCACTGAACAGGATGATAGGGAATGAAGTTATTTGTTATTTCTTTGAACTTGTTTCTTCTGATTGTGTTTACTAATGAGAATATATCATGTTGCTAAAAACAGGAAAGGTATTTCTTAAAGGAAGAAACCAATACTATATTTCTAATATTTTGTGAAGACTTTTCTCTTGTGAGGCTCACCCATTGTGATTGGTTATCTTTAAGATCACTCAAAACAAGATTCTTTCCTCACATATATGATAGCATTTCTTTGTTTGGAGGAAAAAATTCATCTGCTCACTTAAGCCATTTTATATACTATAATTCCCAGATTTTATAGGGAAAAAAAGAGGGCAATTCTAATATTCAGAAAATCCAAGTAAAAGAAGTCTTTGAATAAATTACTCATTTTTTAGCTACACTTGAGAAAGAAAAAAAAAGACTTTTAAAAGACTGGAGAAAATATGTGTGTTGGTGTTGGGGAGGCGTTTATTTTAACTCTTGGAATATCTAATTTTCTTTAACAAAATAGTAGCACTAATGCATATCTTATACATTCTTCTGTCTTAATCTTAAACCAGTCTTCTGTGTTTTAACGTGTCTTCATTAACCACAGCAAAATTCTCCAGCACTGTTTCTCTTTACCTGTATTGAATTGTTCTTTATTTTTCAATTCTAATTCCTCCCCGACATTCTTAAATAGAACTATTGGTTTCTAATATCTGTGAAATGTGAACTTAGAAGTTCTGTACATTGAGCTGTCTAAAGTCATTTGTTCTTTTGTTATCAGTTCTTTATAAATTGTTTTATTCACCAAATAGAACTACTTGTTTTGTTCTAATCAATATGTATTTTCTCTGAATGCCTTTCAAGTTATTGGATGCAGTCTTCTTAAATTTAATACCATACCAATTTCATAATGTATTCGATATTTGTGACAAAAGAAACAAAATTTAGGATGGATCGATTGATTTATACCCTAAGTTCACAAGAACTTCACATTTACTACTTTATGGATTTTATCTGACAAAATGACAAGTAGCATTGTTAAGAGTTTGTAGGGAAAACATTAAGAAGATATCACACTAGTCCTGCACAAAGAACATGTCAGAGCGCCAAACCAAATTCATTTTGTGATCCTAGTCTGTGAACTATCCTATCCCCTCCCATAACACCCAATCTCTCTCCTCAAGACAGTGCCACACAGCTGAGACTCAGCTCTTGTTCTCTCGAGTCAACAAGATGCTGCTGTGGGAAGGACAGAGTCTCTTTTGAATGATGACTTTTTAAACCTCTAGGTATTGGTAACCTTTATAAATACACAGAAGTGTGTAGATTTCAATTTCCAGATTTATTGTGGCCTTTGTGTTCCTTACTGAGAAGGAATTCTCTTTCCTTAAGTACCTGCTATATGGTTGAATACTTGACCTGACCGTAACTTTGCTACGAGCAGGAATTGAAGCACTGAGGCTTCATTCAACCACCACGTCCCACCTCCACATGTTCTACCACCTGGCTGATATACTTGAAACTGTTTTTCCTTTTTCCACTCAAAGACAGTTTTTTCTGTAAGATTGACTTGGATGACTCTAAAAGCCTAGAGTTACTTTACACAGTTAGCATAATAAAGGCTACAAAATAAGACCAAGTGAAAACCACAGATCACAGTCATATTAATCATATCATACAATTCCTTTACTCAAAAATGCTTGCTGCTCCTGTATTACATGGGGAATATATAATTCCAGGTCCTCATCAGATCTTATTAGATCTATTAGTGCTGCCATTTTATAAGAACACAAGTGTTGAACTTCTGCATGGAAGTGTGGAATCACTATTTTGTACACCTGACACTAATTAAAAAGAAAAAGCACAAGTGTTGCCCTTCAAGCAAGTTGTTGTAAGGTATAGAAAAATCTATAAGATGAAATAGGTGGAAACTATCAGTGTGTATAACAAATATCTCATGACTAAGGACAATTTATGTTATTTATCTCAAATGTGACTTTTATTGACATGCCATTTGTCTTAGATTGCCAGAAATGGTCTAAAATTGGGAGGAGATGTTAACAGTGGATATTACCCTAAATAACAAAAATAACCTGATATTTTTGACTTCACAAGATAAACTTAATTTCATAAGCACTTTCCTATCACAACCTGATGCAGAGTCTCTACCCTGACTGCAAAGTATTTCCAGGAATCTGCAGAGGGCATCTTACAAGTACCCTTGCATTAGTCCATCAGAGACTGCTATCATGCAGTAAACATTATACCCACGCTTAATCATCTGTCTTTCTTGTTCTTGGCGTGGGAACTTCTTGGATGTACTTGCCTATTACCATTGCTGTGAAGACCCATGTAAAATGACAGGGCTGCTCTCTCAAAGATTTGAACACTTGAGTGTTCAGAGACATCCTTGAAAACATGGACAGATGATTTGTTTATATCCTACTGTGCTACACTTTGTTACTTTGGAAGTTAAGCTATGCCACTTGTGTACCTGGTTCTCACAGAGTAAGTCACATTAGAGACCCTTCAGATTCTGCCTGCAGTTTCTCTCACAGTGGGACTCAAATACCACCCGTTATGGCTAAGAAAGAGAATAATCTGCACTTACTCTTCCCCCATCCCGTGCATATTCTCCTCCCTCTCCAATAATCTTCTCACATCTGTTCTCCATTCAGACAAACCCATAGGACATAGATGGCTGGTGTTGCCTGCGTGGCTCCTCAGTAGAAATATCCCAGACAGACATGCATCAACTTTAGTCTCAGTTAAGACAACTTCTAACATCTATAATGCACTTCAGTAGGTCAGAACTGCTAAGGTACTTGTTCATCATTCTATTGCAGTCCTTTCTTTTTTCTTTTATTTTTTTTTTACCCTGGATTTGTATCTGACTTTCCAACTTTCTTGTTACCAGATTCCTTTTGGAGGGAAGGTGACCTGGAAATTCTCCTAACCATCAGTTGGTCCCATGCTTCACTAGCAGCCCGTATCCTCCTACCCAAGTCTGTGGCTCCACTTACCACCCACCCACCGACCCTACTTACCCTTAATTGACATCAAGGCAATTTCATTGCTGCCCCCCCTCCCATGACTTTCTTCTCTGCCTGCCTGTAAGCATCTAGAACTATAACATTTTCAGAGTGGGGCATAAGGTCACAGGCAAAACTGTTCAAAAACAGGAGACGAATCCTAAAAAGGAACCAGGCTACTGTATTTGGAACTGAAATTCTCAGGAGGATTTTTCAAGTGCTTGGAGGCTGGTCTTAGAACAAGAACAGTTTGAGATTGTGTTCCAGTCCTACAGATTGCCCTCGGTCTCAGCAGGAAACAATTGTAGTATGTTCTGCAGCTTTTAGAAAATAAACATTTAACAACTTGGAAACACCAAATCCAGTCCTATTACTAATAGAAAGCAAGGGTGCAAATCAAAGATATGGTGAAGCTATTTTTCTGCACTCATAGGAAAAACAAATATGAATAGGAGATATTTTCTGAATATGACTTTGTTTATTTGGAGAGTAAAATACTAATCTCTGGCAAGGAATATTCCACATTTGGATTCAAAAGGTTTATACGTGGGAATCAATCATATGAGAGAAATTGATTTTTTTCATGCAGTTGCTGGGTGAGAGGCATACTTCATGAAAGTAAATGAAGTTCTGTCTTGAGATAATGAGAATACAGTTGCCAAGAGAAGCTGTGAAATATTCCCTATAGATCTTTTTTCCCCACTTGATCCTATATTATGTAATTATTTTTGGAAAGCTTTCAAAGTGGTGATGATTTCAATGCTGTAAAGTGAATAAAGGGAAGTGCAACAGTTCTCAATTAAGACTGGAAGAGTAATAAGAATGTAAAGAATACGAAGGCCCTGCCAGCTCTGTATTATGGTTTAAGAAACAAATACTGAAACTTTTTCTTTCAAATGCTAGCAGTTATCTACGGCTCCCATATGTAGTTGCCTTTTTTAAAATCATAAAATAGAACATTTTTTTAAATACACGTACAATGGACTAAGATAAAAATAGCCTACTCTTCACATCACTGTCTACATCCCTTCTCCACAAAGTATCTCCCAAGACATTTTCATGGTCTGATTGTCTTCCCTCTAGATGAATGTGTCTAGTAGTAGAAACTGTGATAGTGATTTGTTTTTAAAGACTGAGCATGGATATTTGTAGTCATGCACCCATTGGCTCTGGGTTTCTTGTTTTTTGTTTTTTTGTTTGGTTGGTTTGTTTGTTTGTTTTTAAACACTTTATTTTTCCCAGACCAGCTTTAGGCTAAGCAAAATTGGGAGGAAGGTACAGAGATTTCTCATATACCGCCCACCCCCCCCACTAGAGTTGCTTTTTAGTTTTTAAGAATTTTTTTTTTTTCCTTTTTGGTTTGCTTGATCTAGAACTCTCTGCAGTCATAATATAAGGTAGTCCCTTCTTGGACTTCAGTCTCCTCTTATCTTTCTTAACACCATAGGATATACTTTCACATTTACCTTTCTGGCCACATCTGTGCATCTTTTACTAACTTCTATACTTTCCCTCATTTCTTAGATATGGAGATATCCAAAGGTTCAATCCTCAATTCTGTGCTATCTTTTATTCATGGTCATTATCTAGTCTCAAAACATCATAAATTCTCTATGTGTTTGGGTCCCAAACTTCATCTTCAATCACTCAACTTATTTGAATTTCTCTTGGATGTCATTACTTCTTTCGGGTTTATTACTAGTTGTTTCTTTCCAAAGAAGCTTTCCTGGACCTTCCTGTTGCGAAAGAATACTTTGTAGGCAGCATTTTATGGCATAGTCACAATATATTACAACCATTTGTTTGCAAGGCCTTGCATGTGAAGAATGTGCATACGTGTGTAGTGGTATGTCATCTTGGACCTGCTAACTGGGCACTCATACATGTACACAAAGGAAAAAAACACACCTGTAGGTGACCATCATATTTTAAGGTCCAGCACTTAGTATTATGCTTAGACAATCTGATTTTAGTACATTGTGAGTTGGTTGCCCCCCCACCCCATGGTGTGCTTCAGTCTTATAAAATTGATAAAAGGTAGAAATACAAAGACCAAAAATTAGTTTATAATAGCTAAATATAACCTTTAAGAGATGAAATATGTGTCTTTACTGACTGATTAAGGCATTCGTTTTGATGCAATTAAGTGCAGTCAGAAGGTCAACTTACAATCAGAAATCTGATAAATAGTATAGAATTTCTACATCAAAACACGTATGACTGCCCCTAGCCATTAAGATCTCTGACAGTGTCTCGGTATTTTATGTAACCTATTCTTATGTTCCCACCGGAGTAGCACATTTTCACTGTATTTATTGATACCTTAAATAAGATTAATGCCAAATATTATCCTGGGATATATTCTGCCTTTAAAAAGAGCTTTGAATATGGATGATCTGCTCTTTCTAATGGCTATTTTATAGGTTAATACTTGGAGGAACATCTTATTTTCTTATTTTGAAATGCAGCAGGAAGAGATAGCGGGAAGGGGGAGAATTGGATTCCATATACTTTCCCCTTGGCTATTTTGTCTTACATATCCCAGGTAGTTCTTGATCATCTGGTATAATGCCTTGGTAAAAACATAGTAGAAAATCAACAAATAAGGTTAGAAAAAATAATAAAGAAAATGAAGACCTGAATGAATTGCTTCTTTTTCTGTTAAACATGAAACCCTGGGGAATTGCAACTATGAAAATTACTGGAAAATACTCTAATGGCATAGATTATGGTTCCATTTCTACCACTTTATAGGGATAATCATGTTCACATTATGTATTTGAAAATTGGGAATTGTTTTCTCATTATCTTTATGCTCACATGGGGAGAAATGAAACAGGACCTGTGACCTGGAGATGACAAGTTTTCTTGGAAAGGTGTTTTTCTCAGGCAGGGAGAGTGGGGGGAGTGAGCCATAAAGTATAGGGAGAAATATCTCAAACATTTTGTTTTGAATCAGGAATTTAAATGAATATAACTTAATCAAGCAGTGGGAAGTCCTCTAATTTTGTCCACATTTTGTATTTTATTCGTATGCTTATTTTAGAGGGAGCAGTAAGGACAGTGTGTATTAAGAGATATGATTTTATAGTGTTCTTTCCTGATCTCAGTGTTTTGGTCTGTCTTGACCTATAAGTGTTGATAGGATTTCAGAGAATAAAAGAATCCTAGTGTAGCTCAAATACTCTGCCAAGATCTTATCGACTTAATTACCTGTGAGACTAGTTCACTTAGGTCTTGTTTCAGTAACACAGGCCATTCGGGCAATAGTACAACTGAATGTCTTATTCTGAGCATCCCCTTGATCCGGCAACCATTTAGTACTATTCCCTAAATCGAAGCATCTCTCAGATATCATTAAACCTATGTTCAAGCCACCAAACACATATTGCCATAATTGGCCTTCATTCAGAGGTCCATCACAGAAGCTAAATAAACATCACTTTAGTTTGTCCTATTTTAACCTCTTCCTTTGGCCTCAGCAATGTCCCAGCACACAGTACAACTTCTATATGTCCACAAGAAATTTGGCCCTTTTGATTGTCTTGTGCAATTAACTCTTGAATCCCTCTGACCTCCCACCCTAATAAATAAATAAATAAATAAATAAATAAATAAAACAGTTCTCTTGAGGCCATTCCTTTAACATCCTATTCCAGTTATCAATATTTGGTCCCTTGGATCAGGAACATCACTGTTACCTCTAAACTCATTAAAATGCAAATTCTCTGGTTCCTTTTCTGACCTAAGGAATAGAAATAGTGGCGTATGGCCCAGCCATTTATGTTCCAACAAGACCCTTAAGTGATTCTGATGCATACAAAATTTTTGAGAATTACTGCTCTATCCTGTGTTACATCAGGTTGGACAACCTGTCAGCAATATGTAAATACCAGCAGATGATATAGTAGTATTGTTATCCATTATGTCATATATCAGACTTCCACATATTAGTAAATTCAAAGACCTAGATCTGCACAGATAAGAAAGGCCATCATTTGAGTTAATTCAAGTAATTTCCAAACAATAAAAAGCTGAAGTAAGTTCATACTTCACATTTCATATTTTGACTAAGATCAAATGTGATACTAGAAAACAAATCCAATAGAAATTGATACCTTTTTATTTAGAATGTTGAGAATCCACCTAAAATAAGCTTTTAAAAAACAAAACCTGAAACAACATGTATATAAAGGGCAGTGGTTATAATATTTTAAGGTAGAACTTAAAAAAGCACTTATACTAGTAAAATGCCATTCATTTTTTAAATTGTTTCACATTAAATGTCATTTAATAAAGGGGTTCTACATTTTTTAGGTTAAAAGTATAATTTTATATAAACAAGTCTCAATAGAACTAGTTGTTGAAGATTTTAAGACTGTTTTAGTCTTACAAAACAACTTGGGTATTTTTAAAATAAATTTTATAAAATCCTTTTCTCATTAGAAGATGAACTACCAGAGTAATCTTCATTGTTGAGTATCTTACTAAATAAAAAGAAGATGGCCTGCCACCATAAAACCTTTCTTATCCAGATATACGAACTGTTAATATATTTGTGTATACCCATCTGGTTTTTTGAAATGTTTATGTATGCTTATGTTTTTTCCAAATTGTTTTTATAGTATATGTATGATCTGACCTGATACTAAACACTTCATAAATATTTTTCCATTATAATAAACTTTTTTCCTGAATTTTAAAAAATAATAAAAAAAAAAAATAAAGGGCACTGGTGTGGGATTTGAAATTGAGAATCCCTACATTCAAAACCTGCTTAAGATGTGGAGATCTTTGGACAAGTTAAGAGATTTATAATATTGTTTTAGGAGTGGCATGTGAAAACCTGTAAAATTTTCTAGCAGAGATCCTGAAACAGAATAAGTACTCAATATATACTTCCAGAGTCTAAATTTTAAATGTTTTCTTTCCTTTGCTGGCATGAACCTAGATTAATTTTTGAGACCTTATTACCCCAGCTTTCTACCTCAGCCTGTAGGGAATCCACAGCCATTTTACTGAAAAGTAAAACAACCCTTTCTTGCATATTTACACTTATATTCTCAAGAGACGTATGCAAATGCACAGGATGCCCTTGAGGATTTTGCATTTGGATCTGTGATTAAGATAAAATGAACCAAACGCTATTTGCATAGTACTAAGGCCGTACCCTTGTGGCAAACATCTGAAGATACTCAAGAATTGTCATTGTCATTATTTTCCTGGACACTGCCACTGCATTTCTTTTACTAAAGAGCCTTAAAAACTGCCTGCTGCAGATAAAAGTATGTAAATAAATTCTCATTTACTTATGCAACTATATCATGGAGTTTTCTAGAAGTAGGAGATGATGGAAGATCTGAAGCTCAGAAAAGAATATGGACTTTGCCTTCCATATGTATGTATGATAAATATTATAAGATAGGATATTGAAATACACATAAGATTGGGTGAGTGGTCATTATCTCTTCATAAAGAGCAAAGTGATTTTAACCAACTATTTTTTCTTAGTTTTGTGGGTGTATGCATATGTCAGGAGTGATACTGAGACCTTGTCATGGGAAATCTATCTAACTAAGAAAAAGAGACAGAGGGATCCTCACAGAGATATGAAACACTGTCAAAAGGGTCTGATACTTTTGTTTGATCTTATGTTGGTAGAAAGATAAAGAAGAAATCTAAAATAATAAAATTATACTTGGATAGGATGTGAACAGCTACAAAGAGTTCAATGGTTTCAATCAGAAATCTTGAGGAAGTCAGAATTATAGTATATAAATAGGTTGAATAAAAGTCAAATATTAAAAGGAAGGTAGATAGGCAGGTGGGACAACTAAAAATAAGAGCTAGAACCCAAGTCATCGGCCTAAGTATAGTTTAAGGCTCCAGTCCAATATTATTTAAGCTCTTTTATGGAGGAGGACACTAAGGTTAAGGGAGATAGTGTTACTTGGTCAGGGTCTTACAGCTAGTTAGAAGCAAAGGAAATTAAATCTAGTACTTCTTAATGCCAATAAGAATGTTTTTATCTCCTTTGCACGTTGTCTCAGAACTTAGGAAGAAGGCAGGAATAGGTAATGTGCCTGTTCCAAAAGAGGATTGAAATATTAATGACTTGGTGGCAATAAGGATCCCAATGGGTTGTCAGTTAGTGGTCTAATTGGAATGAAGCAGCTTCTAAGTATCCATGACTAAGCCCCTGATCTTGGTTCAAAGTGCATCCCTTCCCTCTATTTCCCAATAGATGATGTAGGTTCCTCCAGGAATCTGTAGAGAAGAATACTAAGGATTATAAAAATAAGATATAAATGTAGGAAAATGTGCTATCAAAATTATTATTCTTTTCATATATAGGATAGGGGAGAATTAAATCCTACATACAATATATATTTTCTTGACATGATTTATATCACTCTCTATTCTTATATGTTATAGCTGACCTCCCTGCAGCTCTAAACTATTGTAGAAGAGGAAAAATTGTCTTCCCTCTACTCATCTTAGGTTTATTGGCTGGGGTCCTATAAATTAGAGTAACAAAATAGATTAACAAGAGAAAAACAAACAGAAGTCCATTAATATGTGCATCGTGCACACACATGGGAGCACCCAGTGATGAGTAAAGCAAAGGAATTGGTCGAATTTGGGCTTATATACCATCTTAACAAAAGAACAATATATTTTGGGGCACCTGGGTGGCTCAGTTGATTAAGCACCTGCCTTCAGCTCAGGTTATGATCCCAGGGGCCTGAGATGGAGTCCTGCGTCTGACTCCTTGCTCTGCAGGGAGTCTGATTCTCCCTCTGCCCCTCTCCCCACTCTCATTCTCTCTCTCAAATAAACAAAATCTTTTTTTTTTTTTAATTAAAAAGAGAGAGAGAGAGAAAATGAAGGAAAAGGACTTTGAGCTTCCAGGTGGGAAAACTCTGGGAAGACAAATATATAGGGAAACTAATGGTGGATAAGGGCTAGTTTTAGCAGGGTTTATTATGTAGATTATTCTGGTGCTGTCTCTGGGCTGATGAGGATCTAGATGAGGAGATTAACTGCTGTCCTTCCTGTTAGAGAGAGAAGAGGAGACACTTTCACAAATTAATGTCCTGCCGCTAGACAAATGGGAGAGCTGAGAGGTTTTCTTGTATTTGCTTCTTCTCGAATGCCTTCAGCTCAAAATAATCCATATGACGAAGTAGTATATTGTGGGGTGACATTTTATGCTACCCTTCCCTATCCTCATCTTTGCCTTGCCAACTCAACATTATTTTATGTTAATTATTTTAGAAATATTAAAGCAGTTTCTACAAAATGTTTTTTGAAGTACATCTATTATTTACTACTACTAATTTGTTCGGAGAACAAATTCCTTGAAGTATTATGCTACATTATCACACTCTTAATAGGATTAATAGGATTTTATTCATTAATACTTATACTTTTGGGAGATTTTTTTCCTGAATTTGTCACCATGAGCCATAATATTTGAGTTAAAGTAAAAGGAAATTCCAAAAACCTGGGAAAGAAGATTGACAATCATTTGACAATAAAAGAAGATGAAGCACACTTTAGTAGAGTCATAGGTTCACATGCTCTGTTGAAACACAGAAACCAGCTTCGTTCATACCTTTTACCTATGTTTTTCAATGGCCTTGCATAATATCTAGTCTTCCCCTTAAAAGATTCATACTCTAGTAGTAAAGACAAGAGCTACAAACATGAAAGGATTAGAATGAAGGTAATTTCAGAAGGATCTCCAAAACGGTATCCATAGAAAATGGCACAGAATGGAAAAATTTAGTAAGAAGCAGTTTTCTAATCACCCAGCATGAAAAATTCTGATGGACATTATAATGTCCATTTGAACATCTGAAACATACAAAACATTTTAAAGAATAATATGACAAATATCCATGTATACATAGACCAAATTGAAAAACAAAAAACTCTCACATATTTGAAAGTCCGTCAGACCCACTCCCCATATTCTCTTCCTTCTGTCTCAGGGGTTATTATTCTTGGATTAGTGATTTTTATCCCCAAGAGCCACTTTTTATTTTTTTAAACAACTTCTCTGAGATACAATTCACATATCATATATTCCCCAAATTTGGAGTTTATAATTCAGTGGCTTTTAGTATATTAGTGTAATTTGTGTATCCATCACCACAGTCAATTTTAGAACACTTTTGTTACCCTAGCAAGAAACTCACACTCTTCAACCATAACTCCCAAGTCTCCATCATCTCCTCACCTCAAGCAACCAAAAATCTACTTGTGGTCTTTAAGGATTTGTGGACATTTCATGTAAGTGGATTCATACCATATGTGGTTATATGAGACTAACTTGTTTCATTTAGTATGTTTTTCAGGTTCATTAATGTTCTAACATGTATCAGTACTTCATTTCTTTGTATTGCAATATTTCAGTGTATGGATATATCATACCTTATTCATTCATCAGTTCATGGACATTTTGGGTTGTTTCCACTTTTTAGCTATTGTGAATATTGCTGTTATGAAGATTCATGAACAGTTTTTTGCATGGACGTATTTTCATTGTTCTTGAGTATATACCTGGGAATGGAACTGTTGGATCATATGATAACTCCACAGTTAGCCATTTAAGGAACTTCTAGACTATTTTCCAGTGCAGTTACATAATTTTACATTCCTGCGAGCAGTGTATGAGAATTCCATTTTCTCCGTATCTCTGTCAACACTTGTTATTGTCTGTCTTTTTGAGAAGAACCATCTTAGTTTGTGTGAAGTGATATCTCATCGTGGTTTTTATTTTCACTTTCCTAATGGTTAATAATTATTTATACATTTATTGCATATTTTAGAATCATTAAACAACATAGTATTCTTTTACAATTTAAAAAATGTTGTGTAGATTTTATCTAATTGTTACATTGTCTCTAATGTGTTTTTTTGTTTGTTTGTTTTTAACATATAATGTATTATTTATTTCAGAGGTATAGGTCTGTGATTCAAGAGTCTCTAATGTTTTTATTCAATATTTTATTTTTAAAATTCAATGGATTTTTATATATGACTGTCATTTGTATTTTTGCTCCTCTATATTATTTCATTTTATGAACTATTGGTTTATACATTCTTATTTTCATTAATGAATGTTAAAGTTGTTAACATTATTGGTTAATTATCTGCAGTGGACACACATATTCATGCTTTCTTGTGCTCGTATACTACAATTCTCACAGCTCTTAGGGAAGTCAACTTGTCCCACTTTTCTTTCTCTTTTTAGCACTGAAAATCTCATATCTGGGAAACCCCTTAGTCCCAAGTGAACTAGGACAGTTAGTCATTCTATCTCTGTTATATAATTAAATACAGAATTATGAGACCTTGAGCTTTATGAGATATAGTTACATTCTTCTCCAACATGGTTTTACCAATTTACAGTCCCACCAGTGGGATATAAGTGTTACAGTTTCTCCACATCCTCATTGATTTTAGTATTGTCCATTTGGTGATTTTAGTGATGTGGTAAAACCCCAGAATAACACATTCCTTGATAACTTTAGGACAGGATTGATAATTAACTCCTCTTCTCTGCCTCCTCTGGTTCTCAGTGAGGAGAACTGATATTCTGGTTGGGATGGGAGGGATAGTTGATAGGCCACCCTAACTCCTAAGATGAATAGAGATATAGGCTGGGTCTCCACATCATTCATATTCTCCGGGTCCAATTTTCCCCACTTGTGCAGATGAAAATGATCTAGAATCTCAGGCAGCTTCAGACCCTAGAAATGTTGATTTTCATACATTAAAATGAGTGGAAGACTACTGTCAAGTGATGGCAAACTGTGGCTGGATCAGAATAGTGTTGCATCACACGTCCTGACCCTAGAACTCTTTGTGGCTAGCTACTTAGACTAGCCTATTATCATTTCGTTACATAGTATTAACAAACACAATTATAAGCATTATACCTCATCATCACATGTTTTACTGTATATTATAATCATAAGCGCACATAAATATGTATATATATGAGTATATATAATCCTATATTTACTTTTTATTAAGAGAAAATGGTCTATAGAGAATATTATATTTTTGGCTTGGTTTTGTATTCTTTTAAACATGTAAGAATATGTTATACAAAATATATTTATTTGCTAACTCCACACCATCCTGTACATTCCCTTGTCTTCATTCTTGCTTTTACTGTCATGACCAATATGCTTTCTTACCTGCACTAATATACTCAAACTCAACTATGTTATAGTTTCTGATACCACACACACACATCTCTATTCCAAACTATTCTAAACTTTGCTGCCAAGGTAACTTGGTGAAATGTAAAATTTAATATGGAAAATTATCACATACCTGCACTTGCTAACCAGGCTGACCACTGTGAATTTTGAAATAAGATTAAAACAGGTATGTTCACAGAAGTATGGTTTTATTATGGGTCTTAAGTTCTCAAACTAGATCATTACCATGGAAAGAAAAGGGTGATGCCATTCAATGTGCCATCTTAAAAGAATTGTTTTTAGTGATTATAAACCATTTGGTGTGTATTTGGGGGGGGTGTCACTCTACATATAACTGTAACTGTGAGCTATTTTTAAAAATTGTTCAGATTAGCAAATTCTTATATTTCAAACCTAAATATCTTCTAACTACATCGTGCACAAAAAGGAGAAAAGCCTCAGTCCAACTATTGTGAGAGTGAACATCCAGTTAGCATACATAATAGCCCCACCTGGAGAAAAACAAAAAAAAGAGTCCCAGATTCTGGGATACATACTCCCATTCCCACAACATGACCCTGCTCTGTGACTAAAAATTTTCTTAGCACTTTGAACATGTGAAGAATCCCATTGGCCCTTGCATAAAAATAATTGTGTACTGTGAATTAAAATTAATCTTAGTATCAATTTATTGCCAAACACTTCAATTTGAATGGGAAAATGTACAAGCCCTTCTTACCCTTTGAGTTGCCAAGGAAGTGAACATTTAGAAAAATGAGCTTTGGGTGACTATATTCCATCCAATTCAAAGAATTGATGAGAAGTCAGGTGTGGTCAGACTATTGTTATTAATTTTGCTGGAATTCAAACTAGAAATGCTATGGCAGATGGAAAGCAGAGGAGAATGTATAAGATATAGGTAATATATATTTATAGTTAGCAAACAATAATGCAGAACAGCACTGTAGTTAAATATCAAATGGTGTTAGTTGAGAGATGGATATATGGTAAAACTGCAGTGTATTCCAAAATGAAAGCTCTAGTTTTCTGAAGGTAAGAATTCACTGTGGATCCACTGGTTGACATTTTTCAAAAGGGGGTGACTATTGTCACTTTGACAGTGAGCCAAACAGAGTAGCAGAAGTCTGACACATCACTCATTTAAAGATATTTGCAAAATTTGTGACATAATTTGTGAGACTCTTAATTTATGATTACATTTTCTTGTTGGTTCAGCTCTGCAAAGGAAAGTCTGAGTAGAAATTACAAAGGGTAATCAATTAATAAATATTATAATTTGAAAATATGAGATTGATTTACTTAAATACCCACTGCCTATCTTATAATTATAATATCCTTCCTCCAGTTGTATCTTCTGTTAATTATACTGTCTGTTCTATTATATTCTGTTGATTACAGTCTTTTTCAAATATACAGGGAATTTATAGACATTATCTTATCTGATGATTTTCCCAACAAACCAGTAAAATAGATACAGTAAAAATTAATATTCCTATTTTCTAACAGAAATACAGGTATTTATTTTCTTATAGTTAGGTTAGCCATTGCTATGGGGTTCAATCAGGTTAAAATATCAATGCAGGGACATTTTTACTGGTTCATAAATGGGGTGCTATGTTTTAGTTCCTGTAGACTGCAAGGTTTGGTTTTGAAGTAGCAATTCAAAGTAATTGATGCCCTTTCCAAATAGTATTAGTGACTTTAAACTCCTAAATTATCATTTGATGTATGTGTAAATGTAACTACTGAATAATTTACTAAATAAGTATTTGATTAATTTCTACAGATTAATCAAGGATCATAGAATCCTATAGGTGAAAGGAAATTCAGATTCCACTGGTCCATCTCTTATTCCAGAATAAGGTTTTTAAAATTATATTTAAATTGCTGTGTATTGAGGTACCTGAGTGGCTCAGTCAGTTAAGTGTCTGCCTTCGGCTCAGGTCATGATCCCAGGGTCCTGGGATTGAGCCTCGTATTGGGCTCCTTGCTCAGCAGGGAGCCTCCTTCTCCCTCTCTTTCTGCCACTCCCACTATTTGTGCTCTCTCTCTCTCTCAAATAAATAAATATAATCTTTAAGAAAACTGCTATTTATATTGTATTTATATATTTACTACATATTACAGCATTATGTATATAATAATATATATATACTCTTTCACAGATGAGTCATAGCTTTTTTATAACCTTTCTAATCAAAGTCATGATCAAAAATCCCAGATTCAAGGGAGGGAAAAAGACTGAGATTAAAGTTCTAGGATGAGGAAAACAGAACAAAAACACATAAATTCAAGTCAAGTAAATCAGTCATAATGACTTTGCAGCCAATACAAGATTAACTGTTAAGAAAGAGGAATAAACTGTAGTGCTGCTATTCCCTTAAGTCTGGAGCTTTACTTGGATTCATATTTTTACAGTCAATAGTAAGTCATATTTTAATTGGCACTGTTTTGTTTCCTTTTTTTTAGTGGTATGAGTTAATGGTTTGTTTTGCCAAGTGGTATCTTTAGTTCTATGAAATAAGATCTCATGATCCCTATTTCGTAGATAAAGAAACTGAAGCCAAAGAGGCCAAGTAAACTTACTGTAGGTGCAAGTTATATATTTTAGAAGTACTGGGGCTTAGGCAATATAACTGGCCAGTCAGTATTATACTCTCTCCCTTTGGAACGTAAGGATAAGCCAATATTCATTGGGTGTTCAAACTCATCAATGACCCTCAACCTTAATGTGATAATGATACTGTAAGAAATACAATAACGAGGGATGCCTGGGTGGCTCAGTCTGTTAAGCATCCAGTTCTTGGTTTTGGCTCAGGTCCTGATCTCAGGGTCATGAGATCAAGCTCTGTCCTGGCTCCATGCTCAACGTGGAATCTGCTTGAGATTCTCTCTCTCCCTCTCCTTCTGTCCTCCTGTTTGTACACTCTGTCTCTCTCTCTCTCAAATAAATAAATCTTTAAAAAAAAGAAATACAATAACTAAACCAATAGATCAACATGTTACCAAAGAGAGTATTTATAGTTTATTCAACTATACAGGATACATTTTATGAATAAATCCATCAAAAATTATGCTTTATTCCCTTGGATGCTTAATACATTAAAATACAAACTTAAAATTTTGAATGGATCAGAAATTCAAGATCCATTCATTTTAACACCTATATCAAAAGGGTACATTTTTTAAAATCCTATATTTAATTTAGTAAAATATCTAGGTGTCTGGCACAGCAGTGATAGACATCAGAAAGAGTGAACCTCTGGAATCTTTTGTCCACTAAGTGTTTTAAAGAGCACCAGTAAAATGCTAATGAAGAGCCATCAGTTACACTGTATTTCATGTAAAAGGTTTGGCACCATAACAGGCTCTTTTATGAGGCTCCTCCTTAAAAACTAATCAAAGGTAGTATATTTCCTTTTAGGTTCAAAATGTTGGGAGAAGGAGATTGGTGTAAAGGAAGGTCAGTCAGCAGGCAGACTGCATGTCTCCTTAGGAACCTGGCCTTGTTCTGGTGCATTCCTCATCATGCTTTGTCTGAGAGCTCTCAGCCTCACTCCCCAGAGCTGTAGCCATTCTTCTCCCATCAGCTTTAGCAGCGCTCACTGTGCTCACATTGTTGGGCAGACACTGAACCATTCATTACAGAGGAAAGGAAGAGGCAAAAGGCAAGTGTCAATCAGCCATGAAGCTTGCCTTCAAAGACCTTATAGTTTGGGAGGTGAGATAAGACAAGTATGTCAATCTTTGGGATATAAAAATTGAAGAAGAGATTATATCTATGTAAGAGGAGAGTGGGAAAAGCCAGTTTCATTTGGGCAGCATTTTAAAAAATAAATATAATTTGGATTTCAAGATAGCATGCTTGCTGGGTCGGCAGTTTTAATAAATCCTTCCACACCTTTAACCTCCCGGAAAGCCTAAAAATAACAGCTTTAGCTGAGCTCTGAAACTTCAAGGATTTGTCCAGGCATTTCTTCCTATCCACTCCTTTAAGATTGCTTACTTTCTTCTTATTTTCCGTTTTTTTTAAAAATCTATTTGTCTATTAATTGATCTTTCTATCTATACTTAGCTCATTTGGATAAATAACTAGTTGAATAGTCTGCTTTGTCTTAATTTATTTAATTAAATAAACATTTAATTAAATGAATTAAATGTAAGATGAGTGATTCACTGGAATAGGAACTCAGGTAAGAGACAAAAGAAACATAGTCCCTTTCTTCATGGGGTTCCCATCCTCTGACATAAACAGTGTTACAAGATGTCTTTCATTTTTATGTCTACTCATACTATTATCTCTAAAATTGCTTCACTTACCTCCAGACTCAAAAACCCAGGTGAAATTCTGTCACATACAGCCCTGAACTCCAGCTTGTGTTCAGTTGTGAAATATAGCCAGGATAGAACACAACTCTCAGCATGCAGGAAAGCACAGAGTGGATGTGGCCCACACAGGGGTAAAGGAACATTGGTTGTTATTTGGAGTATGTGAACTTAAGCAGTGGAAAGAAATTCAGGACACAGATCACTGATTGCCATAATACAATGCCAGGTTAAGTAATTAAGGAAAAGCTTTAAACCCTTCAGGCTATTGGGGAAGAACAAGCAAAGGAGATTTAAAGTAAAATAGGAAATATTTCAGTGGAATATTTGCAAGAAGATTGGGACTGTCAAGGGCAAAAGATAAATTTTTTCAAGTGAATCATGCTAAAGGGGCTTTATAAAATGAATGAAATCTCAGCTTCAGTGAGGATTTTAGGCCAAGACACTTGAAAGCCAAGTCTCAGCTGCAGTCAAGGCCTCTAATAGTCCTGGGATAATAATTGAGCCATTGACCTGTATGTCCTATCCAATTAGCTAAGATCTTTTCAAAAAGCTGGGCTCTGGAGTCATCTGTGTATGTGAAGGTGGATGTCATGTGTGACAATTTGGATAAGTAGGAAAGATTGCTAAAGGGGATTAGGGAGAAAAGGTCTGAAGATGTCAGGCAACAAACAATGTGTTCTTATAAAATGACTTGAGAATCAGAAGATATGCCTTGAGTGGTATAGAGGGTTTGGGACTCATTGTTTCTTCATATTTGTCCAAATTTCCAGCTCAAATATTGCTTTTCTACCAAAACTTTAATCCAGCTCAAACTAGGTGAAACTAAAGTCTTTTGTCTATATTGCATCATTGTGCATTATATTTTTCTACGTATATGTCTTTATCTTTCTCCTGAGCATGCCACTGAGTGTGTATGGAGAGATAACTTATTCCATAACCTGCTTAGCACTTAGAACAAGACAAAGCTCCAGATACACAAGGGATGAGGCTTAGTGATTTATAAGTTTGTGATCAGGTCTGTAACTAACTCTTGCAAAGTTCCTTTTGTGCTGGAACCCTCAAAAGGGTGGAACTCCCAGCAGGAGCAGAAGTGGAGCCAGAAGCTTACAGCGCTTGGAGTCCAGCAAGAGCAGCTTACCAGCTGCCGCAGGACTGACAAACTGTGATGTTGGTCTGGGGCCAAGGGGAAAAAGCTGTTAGTCAAGGAGGAATGTGTTTCCTCTATCCCTTCCTGAACACCTGCACTGGCCTAATTTAATATGATTTATTCAGCAGTGTAGGCCACTTAGCCGGCCACAGCCCTGGCCAGCATCCAGTATCCATGACCCCATTAAGCCCTAATCAAGTAGGAAGAAATGGGAGGAAAGAGATGGTGTCATATTTTTTTTTTCTTTCTAGGCTCCCAGGGTCCAAAGAAAGTACATATTTGGGGAAAAAAACACAAATAGAGGTCAAATTATGTATACAAATGAAACACATAGCCCTGTGACAACCTACTTAATTTTATTTCTAATTTCTGGCAGCCTCAAAGCTCTGGAAGAGAGCCAGCTACATGAAAGGGGAGATGAGACAAACCTGACATCTGTGTAGCTTACTGTAGTTTATGGATCACTGTCACTTACCTTGTGTTCCTTGAGAGTCACAACAGTGATAGGAAGCTATTCGATTGTCAACACATGCTTTCTCCTCAAGAGAAAGCTAAGGCAAATATAATCATTGGGATAATAATATCAGCTACTATTTAGCAAATTCTATAGCCACTCTATCAAACCATGTAAGTGACAGGGCTGCAATTCAAACCAGCATCTTTCAATCCAAACTTAGAGTATCTTGTAAGGACATGACCGCTTATAATGCCCAAGATTCAAATCTGTGTATTCTAAAAGTATGCTTCTGAGAAAACTAATTCCATGGTCAAGTAGGATAGAAGATTATAGCAAAGAAATTGTTCATTTGGTCTATTTATTCTAGGGCTTGTAAACATTTCAAGACTTCTTCTCAAACTTTAACATACTAAAATAATGAAAAGATAAGATAAAGGTAATTGGTACAAGTAAGACACTAGAAGCAATAAAAAGCCATAGCTGTGAGTGATGAAGGGGAAATTAAGAGATCATACACTTGTGCACCCACACACATAAATGTATATACTACAAAGAGGAGATACTATGTCTTTTTAGGTTGTAAACAAGCTATTTTACATACTGTAATAATATATGCCTATTGTCTCACCATACATTGAATATACCTTGTTCAAAATGATGACCCCAAGGCACTGATAAAAATTGAAATTGAATTTGCAACATTCCACCTAAAAAAGACAGGTAATTGTATTGCAGAGTTGAGATTTTCATCTGAGTTAGTACAGCAATAACACAACAGCTAAATAATTACACTTTTGATGGGATGGTCTCCATTGGGGAAAGTACTAATATGACACATGAATTCTGTGTAGTTCATTTTAAATTAATGTTTTAAGAGACAGCAAAATGAATTACAAACATATATTGAAATGATAGCTTATCAATTTACTGTAAAAATAATGAACCTTAGGGCACCTGGGTGGCTCAGTTGGTTAAGCGACTGCCTTCGGCTCAGGTCGTGATCCTGGAGTCCCGGGATCGAGTCCCACGTCGGGCTCCCTGCTCAGCGGGGAGTCTGCTTCTCCCTCTGACCCTCCCCTCTCTCCTGTGCTCTCTCTCATTCTCTCTCTCTCAAATAAATAAATGGAATCTTTAAAAAAAAAAATAATGAACCTTAGGGACATAACGAAGATGTCACCTCTGTTAACAGAGTAGTGTGAGCAATCCATAGATTTCCCATTGAAAGCTGCACAACTTAACAGCTCCTCAGACTGTCCAGCTGGAAGAAAAGAACACTCCCATGCCAGGTCCCAGCAATCCAGTGGCCCCCTCTGTTAGGATGTTCTCTTTCAGGAGGAAAGGCTGCCAGTTTTGTCATGTATGATTGATTTTGCCTATCCCTTCTGAGTTTGTGGACCCAAACTGTGTGTCATTTGGTCATGCAAATATGTTTCAAGTGACTAATGTATACTGAGGGACGTGGAAGGTGCAGTGTGATAAAAAGATAAATAAGATTTGAAGCTAGACATTTAGGTAAGTCTCCTGCATACAGTGCAAATGTACTCCTTTAAACCTACTGAAACCACTCCTATAATTAACAAGCTTGAAATATGTGAAGAAAGATGACATTGTTTTCTGTTATGAACCTTATAAAATAAAATCAAAATAATAATAATAACAATAAAATACCTGAATAGACAACCTTCGGTGATTTTGTAATAGGTATATTATGTAACACTGGACGAAAGGACAGGGCCAGCATGACTCTCTGGGTAGCCAGAGAAGAAGGATGAGAGCAATGAGAAATCGAGGGATACATGTTAGCAAAAAGAGAGGAGTAGAAGGTCTCAAAGATACACTCTGCAGGCTTCGTTTATTTTAAGGCAACTTGAGCTCTGGATTAATGTACAGCTGTGACTTAATTGTTTTACAATTGACTAAAAATGCAAGAAATTTTGAAGATGGGGGCACTGTCTCTCTCTGTATGTATCAACTTTAGAGATTTCATAGAATATTAGAATATTGGAAAGAGCATAAGCTCAGGAGACAAACCTGAAATTAAATCCTGGCTGTTCTACTTTCTAAACTGGTAATGTATTTTTTTCTCATTTCAAGACTTAGCTACATCATGCCAGGGATAACAGCTATCATTCATGGAAGTTTATAACATGCCAGACACTGTTCTAAGCACTTTACACATATCAATTCATTCTTTTCTGTAGTAACTCTACAGAGTAAGTACTATCATTAACTCTATATTAAAATAAGGAAACTGAGTCCCAGTGTTTTAAGGAACTCACTGAAGATCATACCACTAGGAAGTATCAGAGATTAAATGTAATACTAGTAATCCTGGCTACTTTAAAGCCCATATTTTTAACCACTTCAGTAAAAAAAATCTACCCCAACACTAATGAGATACATGTATTAGAATGGCTAAAATCCAAAACACTTAACACCACCAAATGTTGACAAGGATGTGAAGCAACAAGAACTGTCATTCATTAAGGCAAATGCAAAATGGTACAGCCACTATGGAAGACAGTTTGGCAGTTTCTTACAAAGCTAGTTGCCAAAGACTGGAAGAAATTAAAATCGCCTTCAATAAGTGAAGGGATAAACAAACTGTGATACATCCATTCAATGAAATACTCTTCAGTGATAAAAGGAAACGAGCTATCAAACCATGAAAAAACAGATATGAAGTTGAACTACATGATGTTAAGCAGAAACCGGAAGAAAAGGCTACATACTGTATGACTCCAACTATGTGATCATACTGAAAAAGGCAAAACTATGAAGAAAGTGGAAAGATCAGAGGTTGTTTGGGGTTTGAGGGGACAGGTTAAGAGATGAATTGGCAGAGCACAGAGCATTTTTAGAGTAGTGAAATTATTTTGTATGATACTGTAATGGTGGACAAATGACATGCTTTTGTCAAAACCCATAGAATGTACACACAAAGTATTAACCCTCATGAAAACTATGGACTTTACTTAATAATAATGTATTAATGGTGATTCATCAAATTATAGCAAATGTACCACACTAATGCAAGTTGTTAATAATAGGAGGAACTTTGAAGGTACCGTAAAGAGGAAATGTCTGGGAATTCTCTGTACCTACTATGCTATTTTTCTATAAACCCAAAATTACTGAAAAATAAAACATTAATTTTTTAATTATAAAAATAAGTCAAAAAAATAAAAATAAAAATAAGTCTACTTTGTAGTTTTTTGAGGAATAAATGAAATAAATTTGTGTAAAATACTGAATCTGATGCCTTTCAGGGAAGGAAGCCTACAAAAAATCATTCTAAGGTAATCTCCAACTTTGAAAATCTTTCTAAAATGCAGTAACCCAGTGCCTACGACTCCATGAAGCTGTGTTTCTTCTACCTCTAAAAGAAAATGAAAGGCAATCCCTCCAAGGCATCCTGATCATTAGATAGAAAGCATACTTCAAATATTAAAAGCTGAAAGCTGAGACTTTTTTCTCTTCAGGTCAAATTTATCTTCATGATCCACTCTCACTAATTATTTCCTCAACAGCCCAGCTGTATTTACTCTGTCTGGATGGTGATCTTTTCTAGAGCTAACGGTACTTTATGCAAAAAAACAAAACAAAAAAAGCAACAACTAAGTTTATTTTGCACTTAACAAGATCTTATTCCCAACAATAATGTAATCCTTAAGAGGAAAGCATTCAACAGAGTCCTCAACCGAATTCCCCTCTTTTCAAATATGATTGCACACAAATTGAACACAAACATTATGTGTCAATTGTATCTTGACAGTATTATGATGGTCACCGAAGTTATACACTTTCAGAGCTTTGTAGCATTGGTAAGATCTGTTGAAAAGATAGTGAAATCAGACTCTTTAGTAAAACAAATAAACATGTAACTCAATACTGCATGTAGTATATACTTAACAAAGCCTTTTACGGATATGGGACTATAATAATTTCTCACTGAAATTGTAAAGTTAATTTTCCATTACTTGTTCATATACTACCAGGATTTTTTTAAAAAGTAAAAAGAAAGAAAATTGTTCTTCAAATACTGAAGTCTGAAGAGTTCAGTGGGAGGAAAACAGTTGGAAGCTTTAAAACTGCTTCTCTTTTTCTCCTCTCTGAGGAGCTTGCTGATTAATGAATTTCTTCTTAGGATCACTGTATCTGGGATGCTAAGTATGGGAATACTTTAATATTATAGGTAGAATTAGCTAACCTATGTGCCTTAGACCCCATTCTGTCATTTAGCAGGGAGTCCCAGCTCACACAGTTATGAATAGAAGCAACTTCAAAAATGATTACTGGAGATGAGGGTGACTCACTATCATCAGTCTTTCTCATGTGTCAATTCTGATCTTCTACACCAGTTTTATATCTAGGGATGAGCTCTCTTCTTTGCAGGGAGTCCTCTCTGAATGCTGAAACTAAACCGAAAATGATCACTTGAAAAATGTATAATACTCTAAAAGAATAAACAAGTCAGATCCTCAGGAGGACCAAGAAATAGCACAATTCCTAACACTCAGAACAAAGAGAAAATTTCCACAGCGATTCCAATAAGAATGTGCATTATTTAATTGAGTGAAAACCATCATTAGTAAACAAGGCACAAAAAAATTCATAGAGTTGCTTCTTTATAGCATCAGGGTCAAAGCAAAATTCAGTTTAAGCACAGATATAGAGAACCAGAATTATATGGTCATGGTGCAGTTTTCACATGATCTAGCTTAATCCATACTTGGATTTTAGAATTAAGAGTATCTCAAATAGCAGTTTCCCTTTTTTTTTCTTTCCTTATTGCTTCTGGTTTGGGGTTTTTTGGAGGGATAGGTAGGAGACAAGAGTAATGGGGACTCTTGGACATTTTAGCACTTAATGAAAAATGTGGACCCACTTCTCTCTTCCTATCTATATGAATATAAATATTTATTATATATAAGTATATTTTATATATAATTAATATATAACATAATAATATAAAATATATATCATATGTATCTCATCGTATGTATAAAACTCATATGTATAAAACTCATATAAAACTAAGATGTTTTTTAATACAATTTAAGGGAATGCAGAAAGATGTGAAATTTATCTGTAAGACTCAAGGAGGCCATAAACCCAAATGAACGAATGTATAGCATATTCTTCAGATACTTTTATCTACCTGTCTTTTCACTGGGGTTGTGGATGTACTGGCTTTCAGAGGGTTCTAGATTAGGTTCTAGATTACTCTGTCACAAATACCAAGTCTGTCATGAATGCTTAATATGCTGTCTACTTCAGCCCGTGATCTGAATATGAATGTGCAGCCTCATGCATCGGCAGCTAGTCAAGGCTGTGGGAGGCCCTAATGAAAAAAACAGGGCCTAGAAAGAAATAGAAGGTAAACTGTCATCTCAAGAATATGAACTACATGATGACTTAGTTCTCCTCAATTAAAAAAAGGAACTCCTCCATGGGCTTATTGGTAGCATTTCTCATTCCTCACACAGCTGAGGAAATGTCAAAGTTGTCAAAATCTGTTCACTTGCAGGATGTGCCAATTATTTCTCTTCAGTCTCCTCAGACTACGGTCTATGGATACATTTTCCTACTTGGTAGTTTGGGAACCAGCCAAAGTGCTTCTCAAGCAGCCTGCAGGTTAAAATTACCCAAAAAGCTTTAACAAATGGATCCTCCTCTTAAAGGACCTAATGTGATTGGACTGGGCCTAGGCATGGGGGGTCAGTAAAATTCCATAGATGCTGTCACTTCTGTTGTCTCAAGTACGTATTCCATCCAAGGAGGCATGTAAAATTCCAAGGCCCATTCCATTAACGTTAACGGTCTTCTTTGGCTTTGTTAGGAGCTAAAGCAAATTTCTGGTCTGAAGTTTTGTGGTTTTGTTGTTGTTGGCACATGATTTATAACACATATCCAGAGCCCAGGACCTCGAGGTAAAGACAACATTTGTGATATGCAAACACAGTTGAGAAGACAAAAGCTTTCCATATCCTAGGGTATATCATCAAAGCAGTAGCCTTTGCTTAATCTTTAGAACCCACCTAGGAAAGAGTAAGAGAAAGTTACAATTCATTAATTTCCATATATTAGCAAGTATTTTTGGTAGTAATAAGCATAGTAATCCAAAATTAACCGCAAGAATTGTTTTCATTTAACAAATAATGCAATATATGTTAAGAAAAAAAAAGAAGAAGAAGGTAGCGGGAGGGGAAGAATGAAGCGGGGGAAATCGGAGGGGTGGACGAACCATGAGAGACGACGGACTCTGAAAAACAAACTGGGGGTTCTGGAGGGGAGGCCAGTGGGAGGATGGGTTGGCCTGGTGGTGGGTATTGAGGAGGGCACATTCTGCATGGAGCACTGGGTGTTATGCACAAACAATGAATCATGGAACACTTCATCTAAAACTAATGATGTAATGTATGGGGATTAACATAAGAATAAAAAAAAAAAGAATTGTTTTCATTTAAAATTCTCAGGATATCTGAAATAGAAGTATTAATAATTATTGAGTAAACACTTGTATTCAATGAGAAGTTGATGTTCTAGTTAAAGTGATGGATGCCTAGTACTTTCTTGCCTCTGTACTAGGGTTGGGACACAGCCTTCTGTTTTGGTGTCACTCACCAGATGACATTTTTACATTTTTCATGTAAAAATAAATCAAAAGAATAATATTTCATGACATATGAAAACTATATGAAATTCAAATCCCATTGTCCATAAATGAAGTTTTATTGGGACACAGTCATGCTCATATATTACCTATGGCTACTTTCACACTATATGATACTTATAATAGAGAACACATGGACCACAAAGTCCAAAATATTTATTATCTAGGCATTTACAGGAAAAGTTTGCTGACCTCTAGTCTATATCCATCTTTGCTAATCCATTTCTCTTTGCCTAAAGTTCTTTTTATTTGCCACAATCCTCAAATCTATTCTACTTGAGAATTCTTTCTGTATTTTACTTTGTCTTCTTCCTCTTTTCTCCTTTCCTTTCTTTTTCTTCATTCTTCTTGTTATTTTTTTTGGGGGGTGGGCACCTCAGATGCTGATGGATATGTTAATCATACAGCTTATTCAGTAGATCATGCTAGTGTGTTTAATGTATATCCTTTCTATGTGTTCTTCTAAAATACATTTTATTTTGTTTGTATTTTTATATTGTGTAAATAATAATTTATGGCAATAAGTTTTCACATAGCAGTTTGTTTTTTAATCAGTTTTTGTTGTCCAATTGACATCTAGAAGAATATTGCTCTTATTTTCTTCATGTTTTTCTCATGTTAGACAATTTAATCTATGCATTTTCACACTAGATGGGCACCAGCCACACAGATAGCCCTGCAAAGATGCAAGGAACATGCCCTTTATGGATTAAAGTAAGAATTTATTTGGTTTATGTCCTCAAAGCAGAAATTTTATTATCATAGACTATGCCTATGCTAAATTTGTTCAGGTACCACCAAATTAGTCTCAGCAATAACTACACTGGTGTACACTCCCATCAGCAGTGTATGAAGATCCCAAGAACCTAAGGATTTACTTTCTAGAGTAAACATGAAGCACTCATTATGTTGCTTAGTGTTGAGGTATAGCCATAGTTCACAGTTAAGATCTCACTTTACAGTTTTTACAAACTTGCAGTTTGTTCTCTTTAAAAAAAAAAAATTAATCACTAGTGTGTGGTACATGGTATATTTAATATGTGAGTAAATTAACACCATCAGACCTTTCCAGTATGTAAATTGAAGCTGTGTTTTGTTACTTACCTAAGAGTTTTAAGTTTGATAAACAATGTGACCGGCAGAATAGTAGCTCCCCAAAGATGTCCATGTCATAGCTCTAGGAACCTATAAATATGTTACATTATATTACAAGGGAGAATTAAAGTTGCAGATGGAATTCATGTTGTTAGTCAACTGATGTTAAATCATGGATAGTATTGTAGATTATCTGGGTGGCCCAGTATAATCACAAGGATACTTAAACATGGAAGAGGTAGGCAGAAGAGTCAGAGTGAAAGAAGGTGATGTGATGATGGGGTCTATGTCAGAGTGATTCCATGTAAGAACAATTTGACTGGCCATTGCTGACTTTGAAGATAGTGTGTCATAAGCCTAGGAATAAAATCAGGTTCTGGGAGCCTGAAAAGTCAAGAAAACTTATTCCCTGTTGTAGGCTGAATACTGGCCCCCTCAAACATTCATGTCTAATCCCTGGAATCTATGAATATGTTACCTTTCATGGTAAAAAGAACTTTGCAGATGTGATTAGAGTAAGCATTTTGAGATGAGGAGATTATCCTGGTTTATCTGAGTGGGCACAGTATAAACACAAGAGTCCTTAACAAAGAGGGGCAGAAGGATAAGGGCGGTAGCAGGAGATGTGATGATGAAAGCAAGATTTGGGGTGATATGAGGAGGGAGTCATGAACTAAAGAATGTAAGTAGACTCTGGAAGGTGAAAAAGGCAAAAACATAGATTCTCCTTTGGAGCCTCCTGTAAGAACCAGCCCTGCTGACACATTGACCTTAGTCAAAAGACTGATTTTGGACCTCCAGAAGTGTAAGGTATTAGATCTGTGTGATTTTAAGTAAAAAACTTGATGGCTGTTTGTTATGGCAGCAGTAGGAAACTGCTGTTGTGGAACTTGGAAGTATAATGATCCTGTAACAAATACCTAAAAATGTGGAAATGGCTGTGGAATTGGATAATGAGTAGAATCTAGTGGAAAAGAGAGCGCAGTAGAGAAAATCTATATTATCTTTGAGAATATCTGCATCATCATAAACTGTGGATAGAGGTATCAATGATTAGAGTACCACTGGTGAGGGCTCAAAAGGAAAGGAGTAACATGTTATTGGAGACTTGGAGGAAAGATGATCCTGGTTACATAATGGCAGAATATGTAGCTGAATTGTGTTTTTTACCATGTCGGCGGGGGGGGGAACTGTAAGCAATAAAATTGGATATTTAATTGAGGAAATTTCTAAGTAAGTGTTGAAAGTAAGGTCTGATTTTCTTCTTGTGGTTTCTAGTAAAATGCAAGAGGAGAGATATAGATTGAAGGAAGAATTGTTAAGCAAGACAGAACCAGGATTTGATAATTTGTGGAATCCTCAGCCTATCTGGATAGCAGAAGACACTAAAATTAGGAGATTCATTGTCAAGAAAGTGTGCTCTGGAGAAGAAGCCAAGGCTGTAGCTGGATAACCCTTTGCTAATGCCTCAGAAGGAAAAAAAAAAAGTCACAGTCATACAGAGGGCTTAATCTTTTGAAGAGATTAGGCTTACAACTCTTGGATCCCCTTAGCCATTTTAGCAGAAGCCAAGATAGACATGGAATTATTTAGGAAAGACCAATTGAGGAGCCTTTTGACTAATGGAGTAAATCCTCATAACATACACAGAAGACTCACAATGTTTTGATAATGTTACACCAACAGGAACACTGGCAGCTTGGATTGAAAGGGTAGGAGAGAGAAGGAAATGAGAGAAGGCTGTTGACTCCCCAAATTTTACAGTCAGGAAACAGGCTGATAAAACTACTCAGCCGAAAACACACACTCTTTATATCTCTTGAAAAACTTGAAAGGATTTGCAAGAGGTCAGAGCCACAGAACAGAACTTTGGGCCTTGAGTCACAGGGAATTTTTTCCCAAGCCTTGAAACATAATAGAGTTTGCCCCGTTGGATTTAAGAAATTGCTCACAATTGGTGACAACTTTTCCTTCCTTTTTCTGCCTTTTGAATGGGAATGTCTGTAACTCATATCCTATGTCAGTTACATTTTTATTTCTAGTATTGATAATTTTGTTTCTAGATGGAAAGGAATTTTGACCCAGGATGACTCATACCCTGAGTCTCATCCAAACCTGATGTAGATTATTTAGATGATGAGATTTGGGCATTTTGAGCTGATGATATTAAAATGAGATTTTTTTATTTGGAGTTGGTGCTACAGTGGGATAAGACTTTCAGGATGTAGTAAATATATTTTGCATGTGAGAGGGATGTGAATCTTTGTGGGCTGGACGGCAAACTGTGCTAGGCTGATTAATGGCTACCCAAAGTTCCCTTGTCCTCATTTCTGGATCCTGTGAATGTATTACTGTACTTAGGAAAATGGACTTTGAAGATATGATTAAGAATCTTGAAATGGGAAATTATTTTGGATTAACTGGGTGGACCCATTATAATTAAAAGAGTCCTGGGGCACCTGGGTGGCTCAGTCAGTTAAGCATCTGCCTTCAGCTCAGGTCACGATCTCAGGGTCCTGGTATCAAGCTCCACATTGGGCTCCTTGCTCAGGAGGGAGTCCACTTCTCCCTCTCCCTTTGCCCCTACCCCTCCACCCCACCCCACCCCCCCTGCTCATGCTTGCTGTCTTGCTCTCTCTCAAATAAATAAATAAAATCTTTAAAAAAATAAAAATAAATAAATAAAATTAAGAGTCTTTATAAGAGGGAGACAAAATGATCAGAGTAGTAATAGATGTGTTGTTGAAAGCATGAGACTGGAGTAATACCAGGAAGAGACTATGAACCAAGGAATGTAAGCAACCTCTAGAAACCAAAAAAAGGCAAGTAAATGGAGTCTTCCCTCAGGTCCTCCAGAAAAGAACATAACCCTGTTGATACCTTGATTAAAGCCCAGTGAGACCTATTTTGGACTTATAACTTAAAGAATTATAAGATGCTAAATTTGTATTGTTCTAATCCACCAAATTGATAGTAATTTGTTACAGCAACAATGGGAAACTAATATAAGCAATTATATTGTGTTTTGTGTTGTGACAGGTTTTGTGGTTGTTATTTCTTTGGTGTTGTAAAGATTCTTGGATTTCCCAGAATCTCTGAATGAACAGTTTAAAATCAGTGATTATTTTTGGGATATCTTTCTTTTTCAGCTGAGCTGTAGAACGGGATCAAATCCAAGTTTAGCAATTATAGAGCTTGTCTGAGTTGATATATGTTTCCAACACTCTGCTGTAAAAAGTAAGTGAAAGCTGGCAGAGATACCTTAGCATCTGGGAAATGCTACAAATTGTGATAATCTGATAAAAAGGATAGATGGTAAATTCTGAAGGAGTGGAAACATAATCTTATAATCTTAAGAGTCCAGCATCTGGGGTTCCTGGCATCTGATGGTCAAAAATATTTATTGAATAAATGTGTGATTAAATCACCTGCTCTTCCCAGAAACATGTTGTTTCTTATCTTCAAGTACTTTCTCATCCTGTATGTGAGAAATAGCATCATTCCCCACTCGGTCAGAAATGGCGTCCATTCCCCACTCAAGGAGTCTCCATTCTTTCCCTGGCATACTTACAAACATCCTTTGAATTATATCAGATGTTTCTTCCCTGGAATCTTTTTCCACTGCCCTTTCTGTAATCCTAACATTTGATGTGTATTTTTGTTATAATATTAACAGTAGTTTTTATTAATTATCCATTCTTATGTTTGTCTCCTATATATATCACAAGGTGGTTTTCTCTGAGTGAGCCATCTGCCATATTGAGGTCTATATCCCTAGTATCTGTGTGCAGTGGGAAGAGCTCAGAGCTTCTAAATGATATAAAAAATTAACTAATTACTATGTCAATGAAAGCATGATAGATAAACATATTAATAATTGTATATATAAGGGAAGGCAGTTTCTAGGTTCTTCCCCAATGATTTGTTTTCTGTTTACTGTCGTAGATACTTAAATGGTTCTAATGCCCAATCCCCCCTTTTTTACTGAGATATAATTGACATATCACATTGTGTAAGTTTAAGGTATACAACCTGTTGTCTTGATATGTTTGTTTACTTCAATATGATTACCACCATAACATTGGCTAACATTTTCATCATGTCATATACATTTCTATCACATCACATAATTATCATTTCTTTTCTATGATGGAAACACTTAAGATCTAGTGTCGTAGCATCTTTGAGATATAAGACAGTACTGTTAACCTCAATCACAGTGCTGCACATTAGCTTTCCAGAACCTGTTCATCTTCTGTGTATCCTCTCACCTACTCCCTCGAAGATAGAATGGCCTCAGGAAGCCAGAAAAGTTGGTTCTAACTCTTCCTTTGGAAAAATTCATCTTGTGTACTAAAACATGCATTTTCTAATATGAAAAAAATTGAAGTCAGGTTTGGAATGGCTGATGTTTAAATGCTATTCTAGATTTTGTGCTCCAGTTCTTGATTTGTGTAAGTCATGGCCCCTAGAACTAATCCTGGAATTGTGATTAGCCCACAGCCTTGATGATTGAAGCTTACGGAAACTAATAAAAATTCAGTGTTTGCACACTTAAAAGATGAGCTAACCAATGATGTTGTTGCCTCTTAATATTGGGCACTAGAGATCCTAAACTCAGATTCCTAGTAAGATATGTATGAAAGAAGATGATTACTCAGCATCCATGTCCAACACCACAGTATAATGACTCTAAGTTTCATCAAAAGGTGTTTAGAACATATATAGTCAGAAATTCCACAAATACCCCTGGATAGCCCTTATCCAGTTTCCCAACCCCCAGCTTTTCTCTTTCTCATTATACCCAAATCCATTATTCTTTACTATAGACTATTGCATTGTCACACAAATTATTTTGTGTAAATAGTGGTATCTTACTGGAGTGTGATATTCTAAAGGAAAAAGTTGTTTTGTTTTGTTTTTGCTGCATTTTGTAAAAACAATGGGTATTATTTTAGGAGATGTTCAAAAGATTTCTTAAATTCCTGAAGTGATATTTTGAACTTGGTAAAATATCCAAGTTCTCTATTGAATCTTTTTCTCCAAATCTGGGAGAAATGATAGAGGCAAAGATCCAGCACCTTTCCTTCATGCCCCAGCCTAGGATTCAGACTTCCAAGAAGGTTGTATGTTATTCTGTTTTTTAAATCCTGCAGCATTTAAGACAAATTGGTTACTTAACATGTACTATCTAATATCATCTTCATCCTCACTATTTTTATTATTATATTGAATGTCCAAAGCATTTTGAAGGAAGAATACTTATCTTATTTTATCTTCACAACATGCAAATACGGTAGGCATTATCACTGATGATATTTAAAATATTTAACATTGGTAACCACATGGCACCAACTGATCAGTAAAGGCCAGATGACTGAGAGTGTTGCAACTCGTAGACCTACTGGTTAACTGCAGCTGAGGATCGATCGTGTTATCCACTTCCATTTTATAGATGAGGAAAGGAGGGATAGAAGTATCGTGACTTGAGACCCCCAGTCAGATTCTTCTGATCTAAAGTCCACAGTCCTTTCCACTAAATAGTCACATATAATATGTTTGCCTTTGAAAATAATATGTACTCTTATTTTTTATCAGATCTAAAAACTTGTATATGTATAGAAATGCATATAGAAATAGAGATAATAGAAAATATTGAAAAAATAGAAAAGTTTAAAAAGTAACTTACTTAAATTTTAGAGAAAAATGCTGCTGTCAATTTTTTATGTTGCTTTGAATCTTTTCATGAATTTTTATTGATTTCTACAATTGTTCACTTACAGATTTTTTTCTTTTTTGTTTAATACTGTAAATGTATATATCTTGCCAATCACAGCAAAGTTTGAGCATTTTTTATATGTCAATTCTAATGGAGTCCTAATATCCCAACATAGGAGAAAACATAGTATATTTACCTTTTACTTTTCTTTTTGATTGGACAAATATGATTTTTTTTTCAATTTATGGATAATACAAATGAAGCTTCAATGAACATTCATGAACATGATCCTCTGTCTATACTTCAAATTATTTCCTAGGATTGTTTTTATAAGTCATAACAATAAGTTAAAGATTAGGAATATTTTAAGGTTCTTTGCTGTACATTGCAAAATTGATCTATAAAGAATTTGACTCAATTTATATGCCTTCTCACATTGTATTGTTATGCCTTATGTTATGCATTTTACATACTTAATAAATATGCTATAGATCACCTTGTTAATAGAATTAAATACAAACTACAAATGTGAGCCACATGTATAATTTGAAAAAATTTACTAGCCATATTTAAAAAGTAAAGAGAAATAAGAAAAATTAATTTTAATAATATATTTTATTTAATCTAATATATAAAAGTATTATTTCACCACCTAATTCATGTAAAATTGTGAATATTTTACTTTATTTTCTCATAGTAGGTCTTCAAAATCAAGGAAGTATTCTATGCCTCCAGCACATCTGTTTGTACTTGCCACATTTCAACTGCTTAACACAGTTGCCATGTGCAGCTCATGGCTGACTATTGAACAGCACAGTTATAGATGTTGAAATGTTATAAACTAAAAGATCATTATGTCTCTGGAGTTCCCCCCCTCCCCTTATAGTTGCTATTATTTTAAAACAGAAAATTTTATTTTATTAAGTTTTAAAAACATGTGTGCATTTGTTTAAAAACATGGGGATTTTGAGGGGAGTAGTTAGTGATAGTTGTCCCCAGGATTCACAGGAAATGATTCTAGAGACAAATTTTGTACTCAGAAGTTATCTGTGGAATGTATGCATTGATTAGAACTTCAAAGGTAACATTCCCCAAACTCCCAAATAGCCCTGTCTTAGTCTGTTTGAGCTGCTACAACAGCATGTCGTAAACTGAGTGGCTTATAAGCAATAGAAATTTATTTCTCACTGTTCTGGAAGCTGGGAAGTCCAAGATCAAGGCATCAGTAGATACAGCGTCTGGTAAGGACCTACTTCCTGGTTTACAGATGAACATCTGCTCACTATAATGTCACATAGCAGAAGTGGGGGCAAGGGAAATTTCTGGGGTCTATTTTATAAGGACCCTACTCCCATTCATGAGGGCACCTCCCTCATAACCTAAACACTTCCCAAAGGCCATACCTCCCAGTTCCATAAAATTAGATATCAGGTTCTAACATACAAATTTTGCAGGGGGACACAGAAATTCAGTCTATGGCAAGCTCCTTATTTATTTGTTTGTTTATTTCTCTAAACTCTAAATTAGATAAAATCATGATTTAGAAATAAAAATATAGTTATAAAGTGGAAAAGATCAGAATGATTAATGATGGCTGGAGAGCAAAGAATTCATGAAATGAAAAAGAACAGTAGTAACCAGAAACATGAATCTTGGAGCCACTACCACAAGCAAACAACTTTGTTTCCATAGGAATTTTTCTAACATTATATACACAGTTGCCAACATTTCAACTGCCCTTTGAGCCAGCCTTTCTATCTTACTGGTCCCTTCAAAATAATCAGTTTAATACAATATTTAATATATATTTATTTTATGTATTTGAGTGCCAATTTTTAATTTTTCAAAAATTGTGCTTTAGCAAAGGCAGTGTAGGGTGACCTACATTAGGATTTTTTTTTATCAAAAATAATTTAGTAGTTGAAGTGAATTTATCATGACTCCAAAATCTTAAAAAGATATTTTACTTCTGTGGGGTTCGAGTCTTTTCTTTTATAGTATGAAGAGGCTGGCTCAGAGAAACAGAGGCTCATGTGATTTTAGTAAGCCATGACTCGGGTTGGCTTTTATCCAGGGAAAACACTTCTGGTTTTCTGTCTGCCAGAGGGCACACATTGTTGGTCTGCCATCATGTTGGGGCCTGAGTCACAAAGTGAACAAGCATTACAGTCTACCAAATATTACCATCTCTCATGCTTCTTATACGTATTCTCATTAGTATCTAAATTTTTGTGTCTCTCTAAATGATGGAACTTCACCAAGAATGGTTTGGGTCTTCAGTGGTCACTCTAGGGGACATTTGACTTGAGCAAAATTATTCATTTGAGAGGTAACTTGGAAAAGAAATGGAATAAGATTTCTCAAACACAATGAACAGCATTTTTTTTCTGTTTGGTATGCAGAAATCTCCAAACCAAATTCTGAATCAAAAATTGCTTCACTGAAAGAGTCTTTGTCCAGGGATGCCTGAGTGGCTCAGTCGGTTAAGCGGCTGCCTTCAGCTCAGGTCATGATCCCAGGGTCCTGGGATTGAGTCCCACATCGGGCTCCTTGCTCAGCAGGGAGCCTGCTTCTCCCTCTGCCTCTGCCTGCCTCTCCCCCTGCTTGTGCTCTCTCTCTCCCTCTCTCTCTGACAAATAAATGAATAAAATATTTAAAAAAAAAATCTTTGACCAAAGCTAATGAGCAATTTGACAGAATTAAGCAACAACAAACTTGGCCCATCTACCTAGTAAATACTTCTTTTCAGCCTCCAGTTATCTCCTTATACAGATTTCTCCTTCTTCTTCCCCCGTCCTTCCAATCTTTCTCCTTCTGCAAGTCCTCCCATTTCTCCCTCCTCTTCCCTTTCTCCAGACCCCCTACATTCACTCAGATATTTTAAGACGTCCAAATGCCAGTTGCTTCTAAATATTCATATGACCCCGGTGTGCAGGCAACTAAACCCCAAACCTGAGGTGAATTAAGTGCTATATACTGAGGAATTCTGTAAATCCAGGCAAGACCAGCACAGAAGAATTTGTAATCCTTTTGAATGCAAAGGACCCGGGGTTAGCTGCCTTATTCCAATTTAGGCACATGTGGTTGGAAACTCAACTGCTAAATTCAGGATAGCAAAAGCTGACTAGACTGACACTGACAGGGACAGAATTACTCTTTCCAAAAGGGTCAAAAAATGCCACAAATGAAGGGCAAATTCTCCTCAAAGATAAACCTGAAAGATTTCCCCCCCAAAATTGATTAGATCATAAATTACTCATGCAAACATAGAAAACATGAAACTATGGGAAATTTGGGGGATAGGCTAGAAAATGCCTTCAACATCTGGAAGTTAAAGAAGGTGCTGATATAAAAACAAATGTACCACAGAGGTTTTCTCAATCTCCCATCCCTTAAATGTAATCCTTGCACACTTACTGAAAAAAAAAATCTTTTTCTGCTTTGATACCTATGCACATTTAATAGGAAGAGACTTACTCTGCAAATGGAATGTTAATATTAGATGTTCATCAGATGAATTATTTCTTGAGGTTCCGGAAGACTCCTTTATTCCTAATCAAGTTGTATCTTCTCTGGATATACTTTTGCCTTCTCTGCTGTATTTGATTCATACCTCTGATAAAGATCTTAACACTCTATCTGACACTGTATGCTCTAAAAATTCCCCTGACATAAGAATAGTCATTGCAGCAGAATCAGAGAAAGTCAAATATGCTGTCCAAACCAATCACATAAAATGCCAACAGCCTCAAATCAGAACACACCTGAAGATTTACCTTATTTTCACCGTAAAGTTTTCCCACCCCATCGCTTGCCTCTGAGTCTCTGCCAAATGCAAGTGATCTTGCCTAAATCTTTTGCCATAGAAAGCTCTAAATAAATAGCTCTGCTTGTTCTCATTTGAGTGGCTTTTGTTTATTTCAACATTACTGAAGGTGAAATGTGTGGAAAGGCATCTTCAGTGAGGAGCAATAATTAGAAAACTTAGTCCAAAGCCTTCAGAAGGAAAGCTGGGAGGAATGTACACTCCATCTTCCTGCTAGACTGGGTGGACAGAAGAGTTGTTATAAATGACCAATATTATGGGAATCCCATGGTTTTTCTGTAAAAAACAAAAAAACAAGGAGCTGGTGTAAGGAATGGTCAGGAGAAAAGTGGAAGGAGTCTACTTGCAAGCCCATGGCAATATATTTAAGGAACTCATTATCTAAAACGGTGCTTTCACATTTAAATAGCTTATGCAACCTTAAGAATGTCGGAGTCAAATATGGGAAAACTGGGTAGACACTACCTACAACACAGGGAATAAATAGTCAGAATACTTCTAGAATTTATAGGATGAGCTTCAGAGCTTTCATAATTTTTGTAATTTTAGACAGCCACATCCCTTCTTTGGACCCAGGTTTTGTATTTGTAAAATGGGGAGACTTAACTAGATTGCTATGGGCACTTTCTCCATATGGAAATCTACAATAAAGTGTGTATGGTATTCTGTTCCTTCAAGGTAGTAAAAACCCATAGGGTCTCCATTGCATGGTATGTGATAAGATACAAGAGTTTCTGTAGATACTGTTCTTTCAGGGATATATTTACGACCTTTAGTGAAGTCAATTTGTGACTGTATTTTGCTTTAAGGGAATGCACATATTAGAAAAAAAACAGTGAAATTTTTATATTGTTCCTTTTCTAACTTGGAAAGAAAAGTAATTGGCGGTCCAATTATTTTAATATTGAAAGTTGAGTTGGCATACAAAACCCTCACTAGAATTTCTAAATTCATTGGAGCTCAACTTTATTCTCCAGCCCCCACTCCCTAGCTTAGCGGTGGGTGTTTGTTTTTTTTTTTCTCTCTGAATTCTCTATTCAAATGTTAAGTACAGCAATCAAGTCAGATAAAGCACGGAGAATACAGTCTTAAAGAATCCAGTTTTCCCTAAATGTGAAGCTACATACTGATAATGCTGCCTGAAGTGCAGTATAGGAAGCATAAATTTGCTAGATATATTTACCATTTTCAAATATAACTCACATTCGGGGCTCTTTGGTGTAGGAGTTTCTGTATTTGAATCCTTCCTTTACAGGACCATTCTGAATAAAGTGCCAGTTTCTTCAGTTCCATATGGAAATATTACACAATATATTTAGAATGGTTTAGTTTGTTTATTTTTTATTAGCAACATATTGCAAAACTGATGATCTTCAGTTTGGAATGCAGAATTTCTTTCTATCCAAATTCAGGACAATGGGACAAGAAAGGTCTCCCAACTACAAAGAAAACATTTCATCTCTGTGAATGTTACTGGGCAGCCCTGGACTACCCAATTTGATTTTATTTCTTAGCTCTTCTCTTTTAGTTTCCTCAGGCGCAGTCTTAAAATTGTTTACCAACTGCTGCTTACAATTACAATCACTGTATATTTTAATAACATAATGAAGAAACAAAATAGACATTCCCCAAGGTTTGTATTTACGTCAGAAGGTGCCAGAAGGTTCACATTTCACTGGGATTCAGTGAAAGAATTCAGTGGCAGGATTCAGTTTCTTAATTGTTTCTCTGTTCTCTTCCTCTCTTCTAAACATGCCCTGAATCAACTAATGAAATCCAAGTGCAGAAATGTGCCTAGGCCCTTGGGTGGGGTGTCGGGTTGAGGAGATCATGCTGTTACAGGAAAGGAAAAGAATGAAGTGACTTAGTCAAAATCAAATCCAGCACACTCTTCCTTTATTGAATAAATATTCATGTCCAAATATAAAAGTAAATATACATAAATATATATACATATGCATATATATAATATATATATCACATATATATATTTACTCCTGTGTATGTAATACATACATGTGTGTATATATATTCATTCTAGACAGTAACCATCCAATTGGTCTGCTTAAGTTTACAACAAAATTTTGTGGAGTCATTGGTACCCTCTATTTTCATTTCCTTTTCTCCCCATTCTAATCAGACTCTTACCCTAGATGCTCCTAATGTACTTATCAGTTTTACCAATGACTTCCACATTGCCAAATCCAATGAGGTCTTCTCACATTTTCACCTTACTCAATGTATTAGTAGCATTTGACCAATTTATTATTTTCTTTTCTTTTAAATATATTCTTTACTTGAACATCAGGATCAGTTGATCTATGTATTGATCGGTTGATCTATCTATCCATTTATCATCTACCTGCCTCTTTCTTCCCCCTTTTCTCTGTTCTCATTCCTCCCTGGATACCTTTTCGTAGTGTCTTTTGCTGCTTCCTTCTCCACTTGCCTCATCTCTAAACATCAGAGTGCCCCAGGACTCTGTCCTTGGACAACATTCATTCTATGGTCATGTCTCATGAGATCTTATCCAGCACCATTGTTAAATACAATGTGCAGAGGATACACAAAATTTTAGATTCACATCTGACCACTCTACTAAAGTAGATCTAAGAAGTATCTCAAGCTAAACATGCCTACAACCAAAGGTGAGTTCCATTTCCCATATCCAGACCTTCCCAAAATAATAATAATAAAAGCTGCTACTTCCTGTCTTCCTCAGCTCAGCAAATGCAGCGTCAATCAACTAGTGTCTTGTGGCATGCATCTAATTTATTTAGAGAATCCCATCAGTGCTGCTTCAGTATAAATCCAGAATCTGACCCGTTCTCCTCTACCATCTTTGTTCAATCCACAGTTGTAGCCTACTTGTAGCCTACTGTGTTTGCCCTGTGATATAGTCTCCCTGGTTGTTCCCTTTACCCTCTTTCTGATTCCTTTCAGGTTGTGATTCATATATGATCTTCTCAGGAAGATCCTTACTCACAATGTGACATATTGTGACAAAAGACTACTGTCACCAACCATCACCCTCTACTTTTTTTTTTTTTCTCCACTTCCTCCTCTGAGGGAATTTCTAAGAAACACAATGCATAGTACCTTTAACCAAATACATATTCATTATACCTGACTTGTCTCCTATTCTAAAACTCTCTTTAAGATGTATCCTGTTGATGTGAGCTTGAGAGATAAGGAACTTCAAGGACTTCCCTTTAGTTCTTTCAATTCCAGAAACAATACTAAATCAGGTTCTCATTTCCTTTCCCAAGCTCACACTCTGTCCATTCTCAGGTGTCTGGTACCAAAAACAAAAACAAAAAAACTTAGAAGTAAAAGATATATCCGACCCTAGGCCTTCAGACCCCAAAGAGATAAGGTAAGACAGGAAAGAGTAAAAGGGAATTTTATAATTTCTTCAATCCTCTCAAAATTTAGTTCTTATCCTGACTTTTGTACATTATTGATGATCAGAAGACTCCAACCCTGGATTTGTTTGCAGGAGAAGCAAAAGGAATTGCATGTGCATCAGGGAAATTGTCTGACTATCTATCAAGGTTTTGTGATAGAGATGTACAAAATGTTGGAAATATAATTGCTCTTAGGTGTGAAGGTTTCCTTAGTATCCCTAAGCTAAGCCCGTATGTAGTTAAGGGATCTCTTACATTGAAAAATAAGTGCAACATATTTGAAAGCATTTTATACCCATCCGAAACACCTTCCAACTATACATCACGGGATAGCTCTCAGCTCATTTATAAATATAACTATAACCATAGCTATAACTATAATTATAACTACAACTTTATAGCTACAACTTATGAGTGGACGGATTAAATCTATTTAAGTTGAAAACAAATGTTGAAAAGACAAGTGGATATTGATCTACACTTACTCTTAACAAAACTATTCTATAGGTTGTTCTATTCTATCATTTTCACTTTAGACTATGAGGACCTTCAGAATCTGACAAATTAAGCTTAAAAATTGGAAGAACCTCAAAGAGCATCCAATACAACTATTGAAATCTTGCCGTTGAAGATTTTATACTATTTTCCTTACATATATTGTTTTTGTAGTGGGATTAATCTGTCAATTGGATGGCTGCAAGTGATACTAGGGAAGAAAGACGAAGACACACACACACGCACACACTCATTATCTAATGATTACTTTTGAGATTAGTGCTTTTACATTTTTATCATCTTATTTTCTATCCAAATGTTTGGACATATGGAAAATGTTACATGTGCCACACCTAATTTCAGAGCTCCAAACTTGACAGCTTTTGAAAGTTCTCCTTAAAAGTTTTTATGCAGTGATAAATGAGGATACAAAAGAAAGAACTGAAATTAATAGGACTGATTGAATGTATAGTTTACAATAAATTCACAGACAATTATTCCCACACGCAGGAACTGCCAACCCCAATAGGAGGTTATCAATTTGTTGATTTGTTGACTTGACTTTACAGCAGAAAAGGATTTTTTTTTCTTTCTTTCATTTTAACACAAAGATTAGATTCCCCAATCTGTTCATTTTGGTGTAGGTATTTTGCCTACTTTTCAACCTCCTATTTTAAACAGTAAAATTATTCTTCTAGTAAGCACTAGCATCTAATTAAGGCCTCCAAATGTTATACAGCTTTATGATTCAAGAAATCAACTGGGGCATGAATAATGGGTTATATGCAACCTGGGATTTTAGTCTAATGGAAACATATGTAAGACAGTGATAAGGGAGATTCAGATCATTCAGTTAGACTTGGCAGTAGTTAGCATGGAACCTATGTCTAAAGCTGATCTATATGCTCATTTTATTGTCACTTAAACATTCAAATATTTGAACACTTATTACCAAAAAATTATTTGGGCTAAATTTGGTTTCAGAGTTCTAAATGTAATCACTTTTGACAGCTTTCCTTAAATGTTTTCAAGCAGTATAAGATGAGGGTATAGAAGTACTTCAATCGATAGGCTGGTTGAATCTGTTGTTCACAATGAGTTCTGAGTCATTGTCAAAAGTAGAATTATTTGGTAAGTGTGCATTGTAGAAGATTCAGGTAAACCTTATTCAAATGTTGACTGCTAAAGTATTGCCTTTGTTTTTTTTCATTGAGGAGTCATAAGCCTCCTTAAAGAGGGTACTCTCTTCTTTAATGGTGGTATTCCAGATCCATCATTAATTAATGTTTATGGTTATGCATAAGAAATAGTGAACTTGTCAGTTATAACTGATTTTTGGTAATAATGTAAGGAAGAATTTTTCACAAACCTCAAATATGTCTTAGAATTCACTCTGTGTTCTAAAAATATTATGGAAGGATAGAAACTCGAGTTTGAAAAAGCAATATATTCTATAATAAGGACAGTTTTTAGAATCTAACAGCACTAGATTCATGTGCTGGCTTGAACTCTTCAAGTCTATGTGACCATGGAAACATTACTTCTAAACCATAGGACCTAATTTGTCTCACAGATAACACAGGAATTATAATATCAACTTTCAACAGTTATGATGAGGAGTAAAATATGATCATATACATGAAGTTCCTAGTGAGTACCTCTTACAAAGCAAACACTCCAAACTTGTTTTGTTGTCATTGTTACTGTTCTTTATTGTTCCTTTCATTCACCCTCCTTGTGAAAGGCTTCAGTTATAACATAGGACAGCCCTGCAGCCAGTCATCTCTGTAACATTCCCTACCCCCCTCCCCCCGCCTGAAGTGGTCTTCAGCATCTGAAACAGTTTTGCCAATATGAGTGAATTTATCCAGGCCATGGAAATTGTATTGAAATTGGATATAGTAAAACGTAATTTCTACATGGGCCAAAATACACATTATTTAGACCGGAGCGTGGAGAATAACCTAAAAATGTGCCAGCATTTCCTGACCTTTAGCAAATAATTCACTTCACATTTTCAGAATTGGACAGAGGAAGACGAGTCAGCCTTGAGAGGAAGTCCTTGCATCTAAATGAGTTCATAAGATACTGAGAATAGGAGTATTTTCTTGATCATATATCAGGGCATTGTAAAAATAACAAAATGGGCCATATGCAAATATAACAACATATACTGTGTTCTACATTATGGCTGACCGTTGCCTCCCAAATAGAAAATAAATGCCTCTTGGACAAGCTTCAGTTTTGTCCCTTTACACTTGGAGCGTATACATTTCTCTCCTTTACTGACAATTTCTCAAAAGTTCAGAGTAGAGATACTGACTTTCATTGAATGGAGTGCTAATCATTACCCATTTTTGGAGTAAATCCAAGGCTATAAACTAGAGTAGGCTATCAGTTGTGGTTGACTTGTAATGCTGAGCTGGGAGATTAAAAACACGCATGCAAAAATAACCTTGAATCTATTGGCTAGGAAATAAACCTGGAAATCAGATGAAGGGACCTCAGAGTATAAAGCCTGATTAAGAAAGTGATAAAGAGATGGCTAATGAAGGGAAAGAAAAAGCTTGATTAAAAAAAAAAAGTTCTGCAAAGCAGTTACATAGAATTGTTATTTTTACATTTATTTTTCAAATATTCCGTGTCATGGACACTATATAAATATATATATAAACATTAAAAAATTACCCCTTTCTCAAAAAATGAAGCTTGTGAAGGAAACACATATAAGTGAATACATTAAATACATTAATTGCTATAAATTAGATATGAGGAAGCTGATACACGAAATAACATGACACAATTAAATCAGTTATGGTTTTATAAAAGATAAGGAATTAGAAATGAATATTAAAAGGGTACATCATATACAAAGCAGGGAAGAAATCATTTCAGGATGAGAAAAGAGCATATGCAAATGTTTAGGGATGTACTCAGTGAGCAATTTCTATGACCAGGATACAGAGTGCCGGCAGAATAGGGAAGCCTTGGCAGGACAAGGGGGTTGGAACATGATCCGGAAGAATGTCATGTGTAATGATATGTAAGTTGCAAGTAAATAAAAGATTGAAGAAAAGTGCATTGATCGGGATATTTGAGGAAACATCTAAAAAATGAAATGGTAGAGTATCTTGATTTTGGGAGTCCTATCAAGTCTTTTAAAGATGTAGGTGTGCTACTTATTTGTCAGTAGGTACGTGGGCAGATAAATAAATTATAAAGACCTAGCCAAGCATGAAAGCAAGGAAAGGTTACGTCCAAGTGACAAAAATAGAAAAGGAACCTGTAACTTAAAAGTGGGAGTGTTCATGCCCTCCTAGGACGGAAATGGAGGCTGCAGATGATGGCTTGGAATTTGACACTCTGCCTGAACTTGGAACCTGGGAAATATTAGTTTGCATCTGAAAAATGTATACAACAGCATGTAGGAGGCACATGGAGCATTGCGGTATAGGATGTGATGAGGCAGGAAACCAAGCCAAGAGATCAGAGTCTCAGTTACAGAACATAAAATTGGTACGTGTTGAATTTTTATAGGACTTAGAAAAACAGGAATTCTTAGATTGTTATTCAAGTAAAGTTCAAACTGCTACCAGAACAGTGAATATCATAGAGCCCAGAAAAGTCAGAAACTTGAGTACTACCCTCCCAACATCCCTTGCATTACCTCTACAACCCAGGGATCACAAAGGACTATTGAATGCGGCCATTTATGTAAGTGAATAGATAAGCACACACATAAATGTCAGAGAATAAACACAACAAACTAGTATGTGTCCCAAACAATAAAAATAATTCAGCAGCAAACTTTATGAACTACACCACAGGAACTAAGATACTGATAAATTAATGTAAGATTGAGTTGACATTTGCGCAAATCTCAATGAAGTGGACAATTACAGTGAAAAAAATGACTTTAAGAAGAAATGGAAAACTGGAAATTACAAAAATGATTAAAATATATAAAATTTAGAGCAAAACCATCTTCCTTCAGGAGTGCCTGGCTGGCTCAGTCGATGGAGCGTGTGACTCTTGATCTCAGAGTTATAAGTTTGAGCCCCACGTTGGGTGTAGGTTTGCTTAAAAAATTTTAAAAATCTTCCTTCAGAATAGATAGTAGGCCCAGAAAGTTAGAGGCAAGTTACATAAAACTTTTAAGGTATAGATAAGTGGTAATTTATACAATCCAGAGAAATCAAAAGAAACAACACTACCCAAATCATTCTATAAGACTACTCTAATCATGATAGCAAAATAGAAATAAGATAGTAAAAGACAAGTTAAATAAAGGCTAATCTCACTAATACAAAGACATGCATGCACAGGTTCTATGAAAATATATTAATTTTCCCTAGAAATACATTAAAAACCAAGGCAAGGTAGGGTTCATCTCAGAAATACAAAGAAACTGGGAAATATAAAGAGTTACCCAGGAGATGTCAATAATTATCAAGGTTTAAAAATTTAGAGAACATAGAATCTTTTGAAAAAGAGAACTAGAAAAATTCAACATGACACTGACCCAGAAACACACATGCATAGATGTAAACTGATTTGTGGAGAACTTTTCCAAAATCCATAAAGTTGGGTGTATATTTATTCTATCATATTTCAATGATACATCAAATTAAATATTAATTTGTATAATTCCTGTTCACACAGGCAGGGTTCTTCTTTTCACCATTGCTTATAATAACAATAATCTAAATTCTATTCATAAGAAAAGAAAAACACAGTGTGATATTTCACATAGTGGCAGATCTTAGAGCAGTTAAAAGCAATGAACTTGAAATACTATGATAAATCTTGAAAATTTGCATTGACAAAAAATTAAGTTGTAAAGTCATGCATTTTGTGTTTTAACTGCTAATGCTTTTTTTAATTCCCAAGACCCTAATATTTTCATAATGGTTTCATATTTGTGCTAAATATATAAATATATAGATTAGAACTATATGCAAAATATTCATACATGGCCTCTGTGTAGGGAGGAATGGAAAAGGAACTGGAGAGGTTTATAAAAAGGAATTCAATCTTAACCACCTTTCTTTACAAAAATTATGCAAATACAATAAAACATTCTTATTCTGGATGGTGCTCCCACAGCCTTTCACTATAATTTTCCCTGTAAATTTGGTAGCTTAATTTTCTTAAAACAGAAACAAAATAGGAAACAGAACCCTGAATATGAAGTGCAGGTAGAACATGTTGGGAGTGGTGGCAATGATGTAGGTGAGGACCTGAACTAACCAAATGGTTTGGGATACATAAATAGGGGGATGAATGGAAAACACTTTGTCAGTATAAATAAGAGAGTGTAGTGATTGATGGGATGCAGAGGTTCAGGGGGAATAAGGCAATTAGATACATGGTGAGAAAATTGAAGAAGGGTTAAGTGAAAGTCCTACTATTACTTGCAGGTCAGATGTTGTCTTTAGGCACAAATTACAAAATCCCAGAATCTCAGAGTAGAAAAGAACCTTAGGAAAGAATTACCTCAAATCCTATAGAATATGTGATAGACAAATATTTTAATGTAGATTGGGTTCAGGAAGAGGAACAGCAGGTGTATGGAGGAAAGCCATGCATCTAATATATGAAAAATCTGGTTTGTGTGTGTATATATAACTGTGAGTATCTAATAGTCCTTATTCAAGTGAAATGCACATAAATAGAATTAATCATTTTAAAGTATGAAATTCGGTAGCATTTACTACATTCACAATGTTGTATAGCCATCACCTCTATAAAGTTCCAAAATATTTTCATTATCCCAAAGGAAACCTGCATGCGTATTAAGCAGTCACCCCCTATTCTCCACTCCCCATCACCAGCGATCACCAATCTGCTTTCTGTCCCCATGGATATACCTAATCTAGATATTTCATATAAATGGAATTATACAGTGTGTGACCTTATATGTCTGGCATCTTTCACTTAGCATACTCTTTTCGAGTTTCATCCAAGTTGGTCCATGCCTCAGTATTTCATTCCTTTTATGCCTAAATAGTGTTCCATCATGAGGATATGCCAAATTTTGTTTATCCATTCACTAGATGATGGACATTTTGATTGTTTCTATCTTTTCACTATTGTGAATAGTTCTGCTCCAAACATTTGTGTACAAGGTTTTCAGTTCTTCTGGGTATATATCTGGAAAGGAAGACAGGTGGCCTGTTCTTATTTCCTAACTTCCTGGGAAATCAATGATATTTTTTAAGAGAAACACACTTTGTCTATTGGATTTCCTTAGCACCATGTCTTGGGCAAAAGTTTCACTTATAGTAAATTAATCCAAAATCTATGAATGTTTTTTGAAACGAGCTAGAGTCTGGAATTCTTTCTTCACTCTGGCCTTTGAATTATGCAAACTGCATATAGATTTTTTTACTGCGCTTAACGAAATTGAGGCCTTTCTTTAGTTCCCCCCTTGTCTCTTTCATGCAACATACACACACACATGCACACACATTACACCCTTTAACCCAAAAGTAATGGAGTTTGTTCTCCTGTTAATGTAACTAAGAATCCATTCCCAAAACAAAATAAAACAAAATCTGATTAAAAGTGAAACTTTCTCTGAAAGTTCCGAAATCACAGACAGGTTACCTCTCTAAATTATTTAATTTTGCCTAGGAGGCACTTCATTATATTTTCAATGTCTGTAAATACCCCATCAGTGTACCTCTGAAGGTGAAATGAATATCGGTTATTCTTTTAATATTTTAGTCATAAGGTGCCAAAAATATTACTTAAATAGAATAAATGTTGATTAATGATTTATTATATGAATAATAACATTTTAAGCATTAGTGCAATGTAATCATCTCAGAACTAACACCAATTTTCAGTAAGAAAGCCCTCAGAGTAAAACCCCAAACTCTGACTGACTTACTGCCAGAATCATCTTAAAGGAGAAATAGTAAAAAACCAGTTTAAAGTCAGACTTCTTTTTGTAGAAGTGACAGATAATCCATGCCAACAAAAACTCTATAATATCACTTTAAGTTTCCTTACTTTCCCTGACTTTTTTGTACAGCTTTTACTGTGGACCCAGGACCCTATCCTTTCCAGTTTCATGCTTGAAGTAAATTGATTACCCCATTTCCTATTCAACTCAATTTCCTCATTTTCCAGTCAAGAATGTTAGTGTTTTTCAAAATAACTTTTCACACACATACACACAAATAAATAAAGGAAGAAAAATAACCCTATCAGAAATTGATGCTTTTTGTTTGTTTGTTTGTTTGTTTTTTTTTGGTGGCGGTGGTACTTTTATTTCATACATAGTGTCCTACAGGATCTTCACAGCACGTTGCTGAGGTAGGTTTATTACCAGCTACCAGTTACCGACTCCCCACCATATAGATGGAGAAGAAGGGCAGTGAGTGACTTGTGTAAGGTCCTCAAAAGACAAAGCCACGCCAGAACACAAAACTCATCCCGTGGCCTCTGCATTCCCTTCAGTGATACAATAATCATGGTTACGAGCGAGAACCTGTGGAAATTTCCCATCTTCTTCAGTTCCTCCAGGAGAATCTCCCTAATCTCTCCCTGAGGCAGCAGGTATTGGAGGCTTCTCTGTAGAGCTGCAGAGAGACAGGAAAAGCTGCACATTTTCTTTTGCCCTCCTCACTTTAGAATCTGGATTTCTTTTTCAATTTAGGCCCCAGATCAGGGCTGACATAGAATTCTGGGGTTTTTAAGAACCCATAAAAGCCAACTGGACCAGCCCCAGCCTCAAGGCTAGACTGCCTTCCGGTTGTCTTAGTCTGTTTTAGCTACTCTAACAAAAATACCAGACTGTGTGCTTTCAAAGAGGGTGGGTAATGCAGGTTTGGGAGGCTTAGAAATTAAGTGCACGAGACCCAAGTTGTTTATTTTCTTCATGTTACCGTGATCAAAATTTTAATTATGCTTTTTTAGATTTTCTAATTGTGAATGCCCTTGGGATCATTTCTTGGCCCAGGAGACTCATTTACTCCAATAACCACTTTCAAGTTTGATGTAGTCTTTTTTTTTTTTTAAGATTTTGTTTATTTTGAGAGAGACCATGGATGGAGGCAGAGGCAGAGGGAGGGAGAGAGAGAATCTCAAGCAGACTACATGCTGAGCTCTGCGCAGAGCCTGACATGGGGCTTGATCTCATGACCCTGAGATCACGACCTGAGCAGAAATCAAGAGTCGGACGCTTAACCGACTGAGCCACCCAAGTGCCCCAAGTTTGATGTATTCTTTTTTTTTTTTTTTTTAAGATTTTATTCATTTATTTGAGACAGAGAGAATGAGAGAGAGAGAGCACATGAGAGGGGGGAGGGTCAGAGGGAGAAGCAGGCTCCCTGCTGAGCAGGGAGCCCGATGTGGGACTCGATCCAGGGACTCCAGGATCATGACCTGAGCTGAAGGCAGTCGCTTAACCAACTGAGCCACCCAGGCGCCCAGTTTGATGTATTCTTATCTGCTCCTGGAAATCACTACCTAGAAGGGATCTCTCTCTCCAGTTCCTTCTGATAGTTGGCTGAAACACTCATATGTTAAGGACAACATCACCTCTGTGGATTCTGCCTTCACTCAACCTTCTTAGATGAGGTGGTATTCTCCTTCAATCAGTTTCTTCCCATGGATTTCCATCAGTGCAGATCTAACTTTTGCTTGTATTTCTTTGGTGTCATCTCCATCAGACAGGAACTTTTTTATTTTTCACCTATCCATATTTCCTATAGCATTTTTTTTTGTCATGACCTGTTTTTAACCCTCCAAAAAAACCATTCAAACTCTACCTTTAAGATGCACAAGGAAATTCTTTCTCTATAGTCCATCTTGTTTCTGTGTGGAGTTAGTGAATCTCTTCCCTATTCCTTTTAATTTGGCTTAAGTCGAAGTAAGTTGTGCTGTAGAACTGTCCTCTCCTTATTTACCCTTCCTATAATCTTGATAAGTGGTGATCATATTTCTGTTTCAGGGGCATGCCAATTGTAGAGAGAGCTTGCTTCTACAGATAGGACTATAATGGTGCCCCTGCAAACTGAAACCATGTCAAGAAATTCTAATAATCAATGAGAAAAATTACAATTGCTCCATGACCTTTAATTTTTTTGTCATAATATTAAAAACTCTCTTACTGTTAATTATAAATATATAGGCAATAAAAATAGTAAAATTAATTTAGTATACCACAGTATATAGTATTTTAAAACAGTATACTAGACCATATTTAGTATATCATAGTACAGTATACCATAATTTAAAGCATTAGAAACATTGACAACAGAAATGTTTTATTTATGGGCGCCTGGGTGGCTCAGTCGGTTAAGCGGCTGCCTTCAGCTCAGGTCATGATCCTGGAGTCCCGGGATCGAGTCCCACATCGGGTTCCCTGCTCAGCGGGGAGTCTGCTTCTCCCTCTGACCCTCCCCTCTCTCATGCTCTCTGTCTCATTCTCTCTCTCAAATAAATAAAATCTTTAAAAAAAAAAAAAGAAATGTTTTATTTATTTTTTTAAAAAAATGTGTCAAGGGTAGTTTGAACAGTGCTGGTTCTGTTCTTCTCATAGTATAACTTAAGGGATGAAAAGAATATTTTTAATGCCTTGGTGAGTTGTTTTATTCCTTTCTAAGACTGGCTCAGCTTCCAACATTTTATCCTTTGCCCTTTTAATTTTGAGAGTTCCTTTAGTGGGAAGATTTTTTGCTGGTGTCATTTCTTCTGGGACATCTTTATCTTTTCATTACTAACACTTTCTTCATTTAAGTTGATAAGTTCACCTTCACTAAATTACTCTGCTGCCTATCTAGAGTCTCCCCAGTGGCAGTGGTGTCAACATTCCCATGATCATTTTGTTATAACTCCACTTATATTCTATTTGAATTTCACCTCTGGTGCTATCACTTTTTGTTTCTTTGCTGATTTTCATTTTTGTTAGCCAGTCCTCTCTTTTAATTATCCAATTTTTGTGATATGTATGAGAGTTTGTCACTGAAAGACAAGGAGGTAACACAAATATATCCTTCACTACTTGTGCACAAGTTGAATGACAGATAAACAGTGACCGATCGACTGCCAACAGACTGAAAGAAGTGATGTGGTTGGTTACTGATCATGATACCCATTTGTTATTTACATAGTGACTTGTGTGATGAAAAGGAAACAACAGAATTTGTACTTCATGTATTCATAATTGATATACCATGGAAACTGAAATTTGAGCCATAACGTTGGGGAGCTGGTGTTATTTTACTAAATAGTAGTAACTGCAATTTGTGCATATCTGAACTAAACCCAGAAAGGACTGCCTGTATTTATTTCTTGGTTAAAGCAACTGATGATGGAGGTGAGACTACAGTGATTAACTTATTCTAACTAGGATGCACCCTCAAACCTAGTTCCCAGGTCCTGAACCACATAGCTGCTACACATCCTCAGAAAGGTGCCAAGGACCACCCTTCCCACCATCCTGTTTTCATACTTGGTTGTGAAGTGCTTGGAAAGCCAAAACGCTTGGCCAGTATAGGAAGCCAAAAGCTAGCAACAACTGAAACTTTAAAAGAACTTGAGGCATGTGATGTATGTCTCTGATGTATCAGAAACAATAAATTAAGTATTATTAAAAGTATAAAGAATCATTTAAGTTATCAGTTTCACTAAAACTTTTGTTTTTAATTCCATGCTTTAGTGACCTCTCTTTCCACATGCTTTAGGATTTAATATTTGTGGCTGCCTACCATTTTCTGAAACTCTCCACATTTTGAAAATACCAGCCATTGTCAATCTGTTTTCCCATGTGGAAGGAAACACACACACACACATTTGCAGCTCGGGTGCTACATGTGACATGACAGCTATTTATTTTGTGTTGGTGGAGTGGGGGAAGAGGCAGCATGGTGGTTTGGGGGCTGGTAGTGGGTCTGAGTTTTATAGCAGCAGCTTTTGGATCATGCAGATTTACTACGGTTTGAAGATGAATGGAAGCAGGAGCTTCCTTATCTGGCATGTTCACCAGTATGTTGCTGATGGTTGCTCATATAAGCTCAGATGTAACTAGTTTCTCCATTACTCCAGATGAATGTTTGGCTTACCTAATATTCTTTAATAAATTCCTTTTTACTGAACTAGCTAGTGCCATCTCTGTCTTTTACAATTAAATGCCCAAACCTAGCTTGACCAGCTAGCACTTTCCTCGGATTTTTCAATACCTACTAACACTTTGACCTAGATTTAACGTACTTTTAAGTCATCCTGAAGACTGGTCTCTCCTTTTATGAAACTATCCACCTCGTTAAAATATTGCTGTATTTCCACCCTTTGTTTCCACTATACAGTTTTCCCCCTACTGTCTTTACTTCTGAAACTGATCTGAAAAAAAAAAAATTACCAATGATATACAAATGATCCACTTAAAGGAACACTTCATAGCTCTTGCTCTAATTGACTTTACTGTAAGAATTACAGACTATCCCTTCCTTCTCCAAAATGTCTTAGTTTACCAGTCCAACTTGGCTGCCCTCCCTCATCTCTCACTTTTCCTGTCTCCTTCATGCTCTATTTTTTCTTTCTGTTTACAAAGTCTTCTTTTTAAAAACTCTCTCTGTTCCTGGATAGCTGATCTTGTGTTAAGCACACTCCAGTTTCCTCATTTTAATACTGCCATATAGTAATACCTACACAGAAGGATGATAATAAAGATTGGGAATATTATCATTCACATGGTACATCCACGACATATCGTACATGCTTAATAAGTGACGAATCTATCACATTTCAACTCATCTTCCTCCCTTCCTCTTTCTTTCTTATTTTCCTTGATGTTATAATATTTAGCGGTATATTTAGCTTTGTTGTTTTATATCAGATAAATTGCTGATCTAAAGTAAGAAAAATTCAGCTTAAACATTTTTAAGACTAATAAAGCTTTCATTTTCATCCACATAATTGGAAACACAGTGTTCCATTAGGTTTCAAGTCATTGGCTCCATATGTCTGCTGGTCTCTGTATGTTGATGCTCTACATGGTTTCTCTTGTAGTTATAAGATGACTGCCCATAAACATAAGGGGAGTGTTTCCGTGGTCATGTCTAGGGACATATCTTGTGTGGAGAGAGAAAAAACAAGTCTCCTCTGACTTTTTATTTTTTACCTCAGAACAAAACATGTTTATTTTTAGATGCTTCTGGTCAAACTCTTCTCATGTCTCAGTGGCTCCCATTAACTTTACTTTTACTGATAATGAGGAAGAGAATACAATGAGTAGCTAAGTATAATTAGGACCCACTTCTGGAGCTGGTTTCAGATAAGTAAGCTGCTGATTCCACTGGTCCCCAAATCCCAACAAATCTGCCATCATCTGAGGGCTGCTGCTGTAAATGTCAAAACCATCCATAGCCATCCTTGCAACCCTGCAGCCAGATTGCCTGTTTCCACCATCCCCAGTACAATGAAACAGGGATAGATTGGCTCTTGGTGAGCCATCCATCATGTCCATTCTGTCCTGCTTCTGAATTATATATTATTTCCAATATATTACCATAGAGGCACAAATGGAAGTTCTCAGACTGCCCAGAATGAAGTCTACCCACATATGCATATACCTAATAATCTCCTTTCTCTCTAGTATGATATGAATAGTAATATAATAATAATAATAATAATAATAAGACTGGAGGAATGAAGTATTTCACCTTTATCTGTGTTTACATCTTCATCTGTCATTCACCCTTTTTGATACTCATACGCACACACACACACACACACACACACACACACTTGCTTACTCACTCCTTCATTTATGTGTTAAGATTAGTAGCATAATACAATATTAGAAAATCATTGACTTAAAGAAATTGTACTTTCTGCACCTTTCAGAGCAACGAAATCACTAAAGAATTATGAAGCAAGAATACCTTTTCTATTTTGATACAGGTTTAATCTTGTAAAAAAAATGTTATAATTATCTAGTAGGGAAAAGACACACTGTTTAAAGCTCATTGCAACTACCATTCATTCCTGTTCATCTTTCTCTTGTTTAACTCTAAGTCTTGGCCTTTGTTACTTGTGACAATAAAATCAATTTAGATCAACAATAAGTCAAAGAAAGCTTAAATATTTTTAAAAGGGTTAGTCTAAAGTAACACTCAGAAAACAATTCCTTGCCTACTGTAATTTCTTGCTTGGCTGCACAACAATTTTCTGCCAACAACTGAACTGGTGAGGAGCTAAAATATATCTGGGGTGGGTCATACACCTAAATTCATCTTTTTCTTAAAGTTACTTTTACATTATCCATGGAATTTTATTTTCCTTTCTTAATAGGTATTCTTTCAGACATTTTACTTTCTCTAGGTAGTAACTTAAAAAAAAAATCCACAAAGCAGAGAGGAGCCCACATATTTTTTTTCCTTTTAAAAAGTATTTATCTCCACTGTAGACAACGAAGTGAATAATACCCCTCAGCTCACAATACATTATCATAACCTGCACGTGTAAGATTTCTCCGTTGGTCCACTTTGTTCTTCTTTTCATTCTCTACCCTCTTTCATCTACCTCCCTCCTGCAGGCACCCATTCTAATATTTTTAACCATTCCTTCTTTGCTTCATCACTTCTTTCACACTGCATGATATATTTCATGCTCTGAAAATATACTTAGTTCCTGGCTTCTATCTGTTGTGGAGCATCCCATGGAACACACCACTGCATCTTATATCCCCTGCCTGCCTAGAACGGAAGCATAGGCTGCCTTTACCTCCCACTTCCACAACCAACGCCCCATGGACATCTTCTTAATTATCTATGTGGGAATATATACAGGATCACTTTGCATATGACTTAACATATTTAATTGTGCTAAGTGTGGCTAAATTGCTTTCTGGACTGCTGGCATCAGTGTGCTCCAAAATGCAAGCCTCTCTCCGATGGACTCTGAAAAACAAACTGAGGGTTCTAGAGGGGAAGGGGGTTGGGAGGATGGGTTAGCCTGGTGATGGTTATTAAAGAGGGCACGTTCTGCATGGAGCACTGGGTGTTATGCACAAACAATGAATCATGGAACACTACATCTAAAACTAATGATGCAATGTATGAGGATTAACATAACAATAAAAAAATTTTTTAAAAATGCAAGCCTCTCTCAAGCCAACGTTTGCTATTATGTTCTTCTCTACTGTTGCCTTTTTAGTGAGTATAAATTGCAGAAACATGCACTGTTTAAGAGCTGTTTGAAACGTATCTAATGACTGCACCATCTTATGAATTCCATATTGACTTTCAATAGTGTGTCAATGCTTTCAACCATGTGAAACTGAAAAGCAGAGACTTAACCCTGAGCTTTCAAAAGGGCAAGGGAGAAGAGTTCAGTGAAGGGAGAAAAATGCTAAAGCTATAAATATCCATCCCCTTTGTCTCTCCCAATTATTTTATATGGGAATTGCCAATTTTATGCTTAGAATCAGGCATCAGTGCCCACATCTAAGGATACGGAGGGGGCCAGTGTTGAAGTTGTCATCCACATCACTGCTGCCAGTGTTTCTGGCAGAAACATGACTTGTGAATACCAACCAGGGCGATGGCCTGCGCATCTGGCACTGTTCCAAGCATGGGCTGTCCTACCACTGTAACAACAGTGCTCATCACCAGTGCTCCTGCTGTCAAAGCAACGTGACCACCAGTATCGATCCCACCGCCGACACCCGGCCGCGCGGGACTCGTGCCTGCCTCTGGGGCGCATGCTCTATTCACTGGTCACCTAATCCCCGTAAAACCTAATGCTCCCCAGAATTCATAGGAAAATATTTTAAATTAGTTTTTAAATTTACGTTTTAATTGTATTTCCCAAGCTAAGAGGCTGTTTGAGTATACATTTATAATGTATTCAAAATTAATTTGCTCTTGAAATAAACTTGTTTTCCAAGTTCCTTGAGTCCCCCAGGATAAGAGAATTCCCACCAGGCTCCCTGTTTTGTAATATAACTAATTCTGGAGCTGATAAATGCCAAAGTGGACCTTGTTAACAGAGCAAACAGAACTGTTTCTCGGGCCAGGGCCTTGGCTAGAGAAGGTGGTAAAAATTAATAAGTACTATAGAAGAGGTACAGATAAAATTCTTCTTCAGGAGGCAAAGAGTTTAAAAAAATTTTTTTTGTTTTTAGAAAGTAGCAAACATTTTAATATCTCATAGTTAAAGTGAAAATGGCAGTGGCTTTTATATAAAATATTAATAATAATATAACAAGTCATAAAAATTTAAAGTAGTGTGACTAATGTTATATTTTTATCTGGAATATTAGCTGAGAGATTAAATAGGTGATAAAAACAGAATTAAATACAACACAGCAGACAGAAATTTCCAGCTATACTCTTGCCCACTGATCTCTGGCAGGGGACATATTTGATCTTTCAGAGTTCTGATGCTGTTGAAGCATTTAAGTTTGGAAATAAAGATGTTGGTCTAAGATGTTGTTTCTCCAGTTTGACTTAATATATAAAACCCTATTGAAAGGGAACTAATATCAGTCTTCCATTGTTGAGTTAAATTATTTTGATTATAATGTTACTTAAATATGTATAAACATCAAGCAAAGTGTCAACTCCTAATGTTATTGCTTTTACACAACCATAAAGCTGAAACAAATGTATATATTAAATACAAGAAAAAAACTACAAAACCAATAAAAATCAAATTAACAACATTTATTTAAAGTGTCAGTTGAGGGTTTCTCTGAACTAAATTGCCGCTCACTGTAGGAATATGCTATTGACGACCACAGTACAGATTCTTTTGTGTCAGCATTTTTCTACTTTCCTGGGCCCTTTGAGGACTCAATTTCCCACCACATTTCTCTATTCAGGGGACTGGAAACTTTATTTGTAAAGCATGCTGTGAATCAATTGGCTTTCACTTGGCACAAAGTCATCTTTTACTTATTAAGTTTACTTCTTTTCTTTTCTAATTACCCTAAGACAATTAAAGTCATACTTTTGGTGCCAGCATCATTTTAAACACAAACAGAAATGCTGATTCTGAAAGAGTATGGAGTTGCTTGGTTTTAAGTTGGCCATCCAAATAATCTGAGTATGCTTAGGTTTGTTTATGTCATTGAAATGAACACACACACACACACACACACACATGCACACACACACAGCCCTAGTTAAGTCTCAAGATTACCTCATTTTGATTTAGGTAAGAGGCAGAAGGATATACAAAATCTTTTTTTTTTTTTATTTTATTTGACAGAGAGAGAGAGACAGCGAGAGAGGGAACACAAGCAGGGGGAGTGGGAGAGGGAGAAGCAGGCTTCCCGCAGAGCAGGGAGTCCGATGTGGGGCTTGATCCCAAGACCCTGGGATCATGACCTGAGCTGAAGGCAGACGCTTAACGACTGAGCCACCCAGGTGCCCGATATACAAAATCTTAATATGCACAAAAAGCTAGGGCACTAGTGAGTGAACACAGGGGAGAGGATATATTTTAACATAGGAAGCTAGAAAAGTTTTATTGAAGAGATCCCATTGTTTTCTGTTCATTACAAAAAAATATTTATTGAGCATCAATCCTTTATTTGCATGTAGTCCTGGAGAAATTGGCATATAAAAACTGATTCATTTTGTGTACACTCAAGAAAACTAAACCTAGGTAAGACAGTTGCACAAAATACTAAGTATCGTATAAGAGGGTGATGTCTCTAATAGTGGTTCATATGAGCTACATTCAGAATTTAGAACGGGGGCTTTGGCAAATAATACTTGATGTGTAGATTTGCTGTAACATATCCCTGACTCATTGAAATGACTCTTTGGGAAAACATGTGTTAAGCCTATACCCTAATTTTACATTTGAAACAACCAGGGAAAATTTAAGAGCATCTCAGCCTCCAACATTGCATTGGTCTATTGCACTTAGAAGTATTTTCAACATTGTGTCAATTAGAATACTTTGGACATAAGCAACAGAAACCAACTCTAGAGAACGCTAGCTAAAAGAAAATGATAGGAAAGGCATTATATAGTTCACAAAATCAAAGATAGTGGAGAATAATTCAGCCATCACACAAGACAAAAATCAAAGGATCTCTGACCATACAGAAAGGGCTAATGCATCCCTAACTCTAGTCAGTTCCAATTATCTTCTGTCCTTGCCTTGCCTTACTTAATATTTACCATTCTGGGAGAGTTAGTCCAAATTTCCTAACTCAAATCTTAATTCCTCTTCTCCACCTGGAATTCTGTTATCATAAACTGTTTATCTGTTTTATATCTGAATCCCACGTTAGAATGTAAGTGCAACAGGGAGGAATCTTCTGTTCAGTTCACTACTGGATCTCCAGTGCCTAGATGTGGAATATAGTTTCAACTTAATAAGGATTGGCCTAGTAAACTAATAAACAATGCTCCATCCTCTTAACTAGGAAAAGAGTGCCTTGACTGGCAGTCTTATAAACACCGAGAACAAGAAGGGAATGATTCTCCAGGGTAAAATCAGGGGGCTGAGACCAGAGATAAGGGAAATTGATGGGGTAAAGACAACAAAAAGAGGGGGGGAAATGTTTTTTAAAAACAACTACAGAGGGCACCTGGGTGGCTCAGTCAGTTAAGTGTCTGCCTTTGACTCAGATCATGATCCCAGGGTCCTGGGATTGAGTCCCAATGCTTCTCCCTCTCCTGCTCCCCCTGCTTGTGCTTGCGTTCTCTCTGTCAAATAAATAGATTTTAAAAATCTTTAAAAAAAAAAACAAAACTACAGATTGATGTAGAGGAAAATGACTTTTTTGAGAATATCTACTACTGGCTTTTTAAGCATATTTTTCCTTTTCCTCAGCATTAAAGCTAATATTAAAACAGATGAAAGACCTCAAGTCAATAATATCATCTTCCATTTTCAAGAAGTTAGAAAATTGGAAAGAGAAGAACATTTTTTTAAAGGCATGTAAAGTAAAGAAAATAATAAAGAGCACACACAAGTAAAAATAAAAATAGAAAAAAATAGAGAAAATCAGTGCAAACAAAATCTGGCTCTTCAAAAAGCCAGTGAAATGGGTATATCTCTGTCTGGTGGTTAGATCAATGGAACCAAATAGAGTGCCCAGAAATAAACCCACACAAATATAGTTAACTGATCTTTGACAAAGGAGCAAAGGCAATTAATTCAAAGGATAAAAAATAGTCTTTCAACGAAGGTGCCATAGCAATTGGACATCCACATGTCAAGAAATAATTTTAGACACAGAAATTATACTTTAAAAATTAAATCAAAATGGATCTTAGACCTAAGTGTAAAATGCAAACTTATAGAACTTCTGGAAGATAGGACAGGAGATAAAGTAGGTGACCATTGGTTCGGTGATGAGTTTTTTGATAAAATACCAAAGCATAATTTATGAAAAAAAAAAATTGAGAAGTGGACTTCCATTAAAATAAAAGCTTTCGCTCTGTAAAAGATGCTGTTGAGAGAATGAAGGCAAGACTCAAACTGAGGAAAAACATTCACGTAATATGTAGAACTCTTTAAACTCAGTAATAGGAAAACAACCCAGTTTAAAATGGGGAAAAGACCTTCATCAAAGAAGATACTCAAATGACAAATTAACATAGAAAGATGCTCAATATCATACAATATTAGAAAACTGCAAATTAAAACAACAGCAAGATACTACTCCACACCTTTTAGAATGATGGAAATCCCAAACTCTGATAATATCAAGTCCTGGTGCGAATGTTGAGCAACA
>NC_138378.1:85744642-85768546 GCF_054177405.1 Leptonychotes weddellii
TCGGAGGGGGAGATGAACCATGAGAGACTATGGACTCAGAAACAAACTGAGGGTTCTAGGGGGGAGGGGGGTGGGTGGGTGGGTTAGCCTGGTGATGGGTATTAAGGAAGGCATGTACTGAATGGAGCACTGGGTGTTATACGCAAACAATGAATCATGGAACACTACATCAAAAACTAATGATGTAATGTATGGTGATTAACATAACATAAAAAAAACTATGGAAATATCATAAAAAATACAATAAAATGTTAAGGAAAAAGAGTATTAGAGAATTATATCATATAGTTAATGCACTGGAGATTATGATTTTAATAACTTAATTAAATGTGTGACTGGTTATCATTGTCTTCGTCCTAAATAAATCTCATGTTTGTTCCAAAAACAAAAACAACTGTGGTACATCCCTATAATGGCATGTTATTTGGCAATAAAAAGAAATGAGCTATCAAGCTACATAAAGAAGAGGAACCCTAAATTCATATTGCTAAGTGAAGGAGGCCAGTTTGAAAAAGTTGCATACCATATGAGCCCAGGTATATTACATAATGGAAAACATAAAACTATAAGAGAGAGTAAATCATTTAGTGGTAGCCAGAGATTTTGGTGGGGTTGGGGATGAATAGGTAGAGCACAGGACGTTTTTAGGGTGGTGAGACTATTCTGCATGACACTGTAATAATAGATAAATTACATTATGTATTTGTCACAACCCATGAAACTGTATAACACAGGGTAAACCAGAATGTTAACGATAGACTTTAGTTAATAATAATGTATCAGTATTGGTCTGTTGATTGTAACAAATCTATCACACTAATGCAAGACATTAATGCAAGATGTATAGGGAAAGCAGGTATATGGGAACTCTATACTTCCTGCTCAATTGTTTTGTGAACCTAAAACTTTTTTTAAGATAAAGTATATTAATTCTTAAAAATATTCTCTGATGTTAATATTCTGAAAGAGACTAAAGAAACTAAAGTTACATGGCACTTGGTTAGATACATTAATTTTAATGCTTCCATATGAATTTAGAATATTCAATGAATATCATAGTACTAGAGATTTCAGAATTTTGGTCCAAAACTCACTCAGTCTATTTTTTAAATATTTGATGACATTTTGTTCTTTATAGTAATCATATCCTATATAAGGAATGCTAGATCTTAGTATATCTGACTTAGTTCAATACATTCTTCTCCTCCCTTTGCCACTTTCTGTAAATAGATACACCATATAGCATGCAGGAATCATTTCAACATAAGGTATGTTATCACCTGTCTTTAAAAATTTATTGATATAGTTGAGCTTTCTTTATTTGTAGAATCTTATCAAGGTTTGAAATTTCATGATTGGTTAGTTTAAGAAAAAATATTCTAAGGGAGAGATACATTATCAGGCTTGATAAGATCACCCACCTAATTATAGAAGTTTCTCTGGTGCCTTATCTACATTGGTATTTTAATTACTTCAAGGAAAGATAATCCCATGTTCTATTCCTACAGATCCATTAATGATATGCTACAACAGAATCGGGTATCTATTAAAGAGTCCCAGTAGGTAAAGAAGTGATTCCCTGTAATTTTTCAACAATAAATCTAATGCCAAGCACTCTATCTACCAAAGGTAATTTCTCATATAAATTTCCTACTCAGTTTCAGTGCACCTAGGAAAAAGAAAGTTGGTCATTCTTGAAAAATCATGACCCCTGCCTCACTGACCCTTTTCCAACACTTACTTTAGTATGAGCACCTACATTCTCAGGAGGTGATAAGTATCACAGGCCATCAGAGTTGGGTGACTGATACCACATTGGGGTTGCCATCGTTTGGTCTCGGTTTAAAGTTTGTCACCTCTGATGTGGGTCAGGCAATTTTCAAACTGACGATGTTTCTGTTTCTCTTTTTCCCTTTGTTCTCTCTCTAAAAGAAGCATGCTCTCACATTTTTTTCAGCAAACTTCTTAAGTTTAACCTACATACAATTTTCCTTGAAAGGTCTTCATTTAATTAGTTGAAAATCAGTCAGCTGATCACACTTATATTTCTTGGGTTCTCAAATCTGTTTTAGGTTGTTAAAGGATATGCAGGGAACAAAATTAATTACCTGTGCAACCAGCTTGCATCTTGAAAAACAACTGCAGTCTGAGGGCTCAACTGAAGTTGGATAAACTTAATCTAACTGCTAGGGATTGGATCTCTTTCAGTCTTTGTACATCATCATCAGTAGTATAAGGCCATTTTATTAGATTAGAAAACTGAGATTCAAAGAACATAGTGAATTGTTTCTGTGTCTTCATTTTTTTTTGAAGAGAAGAGAGTATGGGTCCAAAGGAAAAAAGAGAGGCCGTTTCAGGAGTAATAAGAGAATGTTTCTATGCTGTAATCATCCTCAGAATATTTTCTTTTCCCACAGTGTCACAAAAATCAGTGAAGCCTCTCTCAGAATTTGGAACCTATTAGCTATTGCTATTCTTGGTTGAGGAGACTAAGCTTTAAATCAGTAGGCATTGCAAGTGTTCCAAGACATTTGAACAGAGGAACATCCCTCTTAGGTATTTCATGTGAGTGATCAATAGCAAGAGAAAGAGAAATTAGGAAAACAGCAAGCAAGAAACTAGACATACAGTTGGGCTTCATAATTTGTTAGAAAACTCAACTTCAAGACCATCTACATTATGCACACACATGTATACGGACACACACATATATATCCACACATATACACATACGTGTGTGTGTGTGTGTGTGGTGTGTCCTGTGTGTGAAAGACACAGTGCTGGTCCCCAGAGGATGAAGAGCAAAAAAATGACTTAAGTTCTGTTTTCAAGGAGGTAAGAATTTATAAAGGAACATGTGCAATTAAACTAAAATTACAACCAAATGCCTTATTAAGTCCTTATGACTAGGTTGAAAAGTAGCACTAAATGATGAATTCTGCCTGAGGTCAAGGAAAGGATCATTAAAAGGAGACATATACATTGGATTGAATATCAAAAAGCATTCTTAAATGGAGTACATAGTGACAACAGGGTGTTGTGAGTAGAGAGGTCTGTGAGTTCCTCTAGTGGATTATCAAACATGAGGGGTATCATGGAAGCCCCCAGATTTCTGGCCAGTTAATCAGAAGTGCAAGGAGACCAAGGACCCCACATATAGCTGATGTCTGAAGTAGGAGCAATCTTGTTGGAGGCCATCCCCTTACACGTGTGGATTCTAACACTAGCTCCAGGTGGTTAGCATCAGAACTGAATTGTATTTTAGTACAAGGGTTGCTGTCAGAATATAGAATCTCTTTTATTTGATGGTATATTGTGAGGATCTGAGAAAAAATTTGAGTGGACTCCAAGATGTCAGGAATACTGTTGGCTTATACTTTTTGTTGGGAGTTTATTATCTTAATTGTCATTGGACTGGATATTTATTATCTTTCCCTAAAATTAGCACCTTTCTTAAAGAATGAAAATTACTAACTGATGTGGTCTTGAAATTTAAGACAAAGTAGAAGTATGAAACATATAAGAAGTAGCTCAGTCGAAATTGGGAAGATAAACTACAGGGAGGTAGGGATGTTTGTCAGGTGTAATAATCATTATATTATGAGGCTTAAATAAAATTATGCAAATAATTACCACAAGTGCAAACAATAAATGCAAATTGAAACCACAATGGGACGTCCCTGGAGGATGGGAGTAGCAGTAGGAGGACCCGAAGCTCACCTTGTTCCACGGATAACAACTAGATAACACCCACATCAGTATAAATAACCCAGAAAACTACCAGAAGACTGGCAGAACAGATTCTCCACAGCTAACTGTAGAGAAGAGGCCACGTCAAAGAGGGTAGAAGGGCCGAGAAGCAGTCTGAGCTAAACGACCTTCAGGACTGTCCATAGGAGGGAGAAATGCCTTGGGCATGAAGACAGAAAGAGATCCTCACAGAAGGCACCCCAGGCATGGGAGACCCACACTGGCATACTTTTGCCAGCTCATACAATTGACAGGGCTTAACACAAGGAACTTTAAAAATCAGTGGGCTGGGTTCTGGGCGAGCCTTGAGCCTTGAGGGCAAGAGGAAAATGAGTCCTAGTCCTTAGAGAGACCGCACAACAAACAACCCTGTGGAGATGGAGCATCAAAGCAGCAGTTTGAAAAAATGCCTGGGGTGTATTGGAGGGAGGTTTGCTTACTAATCTCAGAGCCTGTGCCGGAGGGGCAGGAATCAGTGGAAGACTCCTCCAAGAATAAAAGAGCCTACAAGGGGTGCCTGGGTGGCTCAGTCGTTAAGCGTCTGCCTTCGGCTCAGGTCATGATCCCAGGGTCCTGCGATCGAGCCCTGCATTGGGCTCCCTGCTCCGCGGGAAGCCTGCTTCTCCCTCTCCCACTCCCCCTGCCTGTGTTCCCTCTCTCGCTGTGTCTCTCTCTGTCAAATAAATAAATAAATAAAATCTTTAAAAGAGCCTACAAGACGCCATTTTCCACCCCCGCCCCACAACCTATATACACTGATGCCTGCAGAAACCAGCACAGCCCTGACACCCTCCACCTAGCTTGTTCACCCAGGCCCCCTTCCAGCCAGGCCCAGCTCCAGGTCTCCCACAACAGACCTGTGCAAACTTAACCTCCAGTTCTTTTTGGTCTGCTAGATTTGCTCATTCTGATCTCAAGATGGGTAGTTTCATGGCTACGGTTGGAAATTTCATGACTTTTAAGTGCAAATCCCAGTGTTTTTAATTTGTTAGTGAATTCTGAATTTCAGTGCATTTTAAAATCAAATTATTTTATTTATTTTAGATATTACTTAAATTTGAATTTTAAAAGCTGACCAAATTAGATAAATTTCACTGAATACCACCACCATTCATCTGATTGACTTAATATTTGGCATTAAGTCCCGTTCAGGTCCCCCCGCCCCCCATTTCAAGTGCTATTTTTTGTCTCCACTGATCATACCACCTGATTTCAGTTGGCTTTGAATTCTTTTGAGTCCATCTTCTGGGAACTACTTGGCTGAAAGTGGTTATTTTCAGTTTAGCCTATTTCCACATAAGAGCCTCTTGTTACTATAATTGAAAAGTTGAAGGAACCCAGGGGATGGTAACTTAATTCTTTAATCCGGTGTCACCATACTCTATTGACTTTTCTCCTGGAGCAAACTACTTATAACACCCATTTAATCCAACAGGGAGCTCTTGGCTCACACTGTCCTCTCCCATAGCTATAAAGAATGTATATTATAGAGAGTATGTTTAATTGTTCTTCCTTTCTCTGAACCTCTGGAGAACTCTGGTCTGTGACACATACTTGATGCTTAGCACTGGTACTTATTTTGATATTCATTATTTCACGTAAATGCACTTTCTTTTTAGTTGACTGAGATTATATTCAGAGATAAGCCTTAGTATCATCATTGGATGGTAGATTCCTGGATAGATTGATGTTTAAGAAACACTGAGTAGTGATGACAATTGGAAAACCTCCAGGTGCCTACCTCGGGCAGTGCAGAAAGCTCAGGAAGTGTGCAATCACATCTTTGCATCTTCCAAAACTTCATAAGTGATACAAAATCAGAATCACCATTTATAGTTGTAATATTGTAGTTCAATGCAACAAAATGTGGTTGAATGGATGACACTTAATAGCTACTTTTTCTTAATCCTGTATTTATTTTTCAAATAATTTTTATTTTAATGATATTAAATAGTCACAGTTTTCCAAATGTGGTAAAGAAACTAGCATTGGGTTTCACAAATTCTGATCATGATTTTCAGGGGACAAACATTCCTACTGCCCTGTGGCTAGGGCACAGTCTAGATTCAGCTACCATAAAAATTCATCATCCATTGTGACTACCTGAAGATTTCTCTATTGATTTTTTAAAATGTATTTTTAGAGGTAGGTGTTTACATTGTTAGGATTTTGCATGCTGAGAGGAGGAACCATTGGCTCTAATTTGCTCTTCTTGCTGTCTACTTTTACCCCTTACTCTAGGGGTAATAGCATGGAAACCATTTCTGTTTTTAAAGTTTAACATATCAGAAATCACAAACACTACATCACAAATACCACAAAATAGCTTTGCAAAGGAAAAATTCCAAAGGCTCAAATGTCTCTTGGAGTATTATTTTCTAAAGTGCTCATTTAGAGAGGATGGAAGGAAGTCCTAATTCACAAATACCATTCCCAAAATATTGGCAATTTTTATTCATTGTTTCTGAGGAAGATTTGAGTAGTTCATTTCAAAATCAGGTTAATAGTACAAAATTTTTTAAAGGAGCAGTATATTTAGCAATGAAAATAAGTCATAAGAACCATGAATTAAAATTAAAATAATAGGGGCGCCTCGGTGGCTCAGTCATTAAGCGTCTGCCTTTGGCTCAGGTCCCGATCCCGGGGTCCTGGGATTGAGCCCCGCATCGGGCTCCCTGCTCCACGGAAAGCCTGCTTCTCCCACTCCCCCTGCTTGTGTTCCCTCTCTCGCTGTGTCTCTCTCTGTCAAATAAATAAGTAAAATCTTTTTTAAGAATTAAAATAATAATTATTTCATAAAAAAGTTTGCCACATACTTCCACCATGTTACCCCACGCATACCCTCAAACGTGCAACCAGTATTTAATCTTTGTGAATAATCTTAGAATAGAATGGACTCAGGTGTTGCTCATTTGTTATTATATGGCTAATAATCACGTATCTTATGAGTTGTAAGAGGTGGATCTATCCCCTTAGTAATTAAATATAGACAAATAATTGAACATATTAGTCCCATGAATTTTTTTATATTTTTTAAAAATATTTATTTATTTTTTATTTGAGAGAGAGAGAGAGAGCATGAGTGGGGAGAGTGAGAGGGAGAAGCAGATCCCCCGCTGAGCAGAGAGACTGATGCAGGGCTCAATCCCAGGACCCTGGGATCATGACCTGAGCCGAAGGCAGATGCTTAATGGACTGAGGCACCCAGGCGCCCCAGTCCCATGATTTCTTCTCTGTAAAATGAGGAAAATGCATGGGCTAGGGTGAACTTTCTATAATTTCTTAATAGGTATGATTAAAGTGATATAGCAACATATGCATTGATACCTGGCTTCCTGCTGCTCTTTCTAGTATAATTTCTTTAATAGGGTATCCGTGTTAACATACATTTCTGAAAGATGCAGCACAAGGGAGCTTCTGAGGACATTCTTTAATTGGGATAAAAGTTATTTCTTAAATTTACCCTTTCTCCTTCCTACCTGCTGAGCTGTACTGGGTGTGTGTTGCTGTAACCAGAGCAATAGTAAAAGTCCCGCTCCCCGACTGCTCTATCCTGGGACCCAATACATTATTTCTCAGTGAACACACTGTTGGCACTGTGGGTGAGATAAAATTCTTCATTGTGCAGCATGCGCAGCTAACCTCTCCCCAGCCAGGAAATGTCAGGAGTGATACAACCAAAAACACCCTTACTCTCTTCTAAATGACCTTGAGCAGGAACAACACCATTCCCAGTTTTAAATAACTGTATCCAAAAGTCACAGGAATATGACAGGCCTGAGATTTGCAAGATACCCCACAGGCCCCAAATCTTTTAAAGGCCAGGCGGGGCCTATACCAAAAATTAGCTTTACTTCACTCTCATTTGAATTTCTTTATTTTTCGCTTTGAAATTTCATAGTGTGTGTGACCCAGCAGAGGGGACACAAGGAAAGTGACCTTTGCCCTCTGTCTTCCTTCCTGTGTAAGGTTATCCCAAGAATTCTCAGTCTTTTCTCACCTGCAATCGATAACATGTCATGTTTTCATGTGGCTTCTTTCCCTTCTAATATTTCCATGGAGTATTATTCTTGGTGCCTAACAGGAAATTTTCTTGTGGGCACTGTGCCCAAGGGTTTAATGAGAGAAAGAAGTGAGTAGTCATATTTCTTATAAAATGATGGTGAGCGTTCTTTGACTTTTTTCTCTTTACTAAAAAAATGAAAGAAATCAATTAATAAATAAATTAGAAAATACCTATCTAAAATGAAATTTGTTGAACTTTTCATAAATATAATACAATTAGGCAATGGAAATTAAAATTCCATGCCCTGTCTCTTCTCTTGAAGAATATACATATATAATTGATATATATTTATATATAATACATATTTAATACATATTTATATAAATTTATATAATTTGTACATAAATAAATAAATAAATCTTCTGACTGATGTCCTAAAATTTTTATATCAAAAGCATAGAGCATAGGGGCGCCTGGATGGCTCAGTTGGTTAAGTGTCTGCCTTCGGTTCAGATCATGATCTCAGGGTCCTGGGATAGAGCCCCACATCGGACTCCTCGCTTCTCCCTCTGCCTGCCACTCCCCCTGCTTGTACTTACTCACTCTCTCTCTCTGTCAAATAAATAAATAAAATCTTAAAAAATATATAAAAAGCATAGAACGTAAACTCACAAACCTCTCATTTAAAATACAAATAAGTCACTTCTGGTGCTGAATTTTAAAAGTTAAGTCATGAAGTCATCAGTTATAGAGTCTTCCCTACCTTCTCCAATATTTGGGCTTATTTCTGATATGCTTATTCATGATCATCATTGTTCATTCGGAAAAATAGAGATTTCTAGACCAGCTGCCTTTATATACTTAAAAGCTTTTATTCCAGCTACCTTTATGCACTAAGAACTTTTTTCATTTAAATTCTGACATATTTATGGAACATCTAGGATAGTGAGCTATATATAAGGATTCAAAGCTTCAATATTCTTTGTACGTAAGGATCTTTCAATACAGATAGGATTGATTCTCATGCTTTGTTGTAAGTGAAATGTAGGATGTATATAGTCTAAGGAGGATTCAGCTAGCAACAGGTGACTGCATCAGCAAGATCCGGGAACTGAGACTAGACTCAAAACACAGTAGGACTAATTTATGTATAAATATGTAATTTCTCTCTTTATTTCTATACGTATCTATATATAGAGAGAGAGAATTCACTTTTTTATTGTATGGAGTCTGTGTGTGTGTGTCTTTATATATGTAGTTTACTTTTTTATTGTGTTTCCACAGCTAACTTATATGGTCCACCATGGCAGGATCCCTATATTTCCTCTTCAATTAGTAATATATCTAAGGCATATTAGAGTCCAAGGCACTGTCAGCGCTCAGTATACACTTGTTCGGTAAGTTCACATCCAGGTTCACTGCACTTCTCTGTCCTTCAGTTATCTTCATCTCTGTGTTTACTAAGATGAGGTCTGGGTTACTATATGGCTCTCACATTACTAAACGTCTTTAATGTTTGTTTGTATGGATGCCCTGGTTTTGTAAGGGGCACCAGGTGCCCATAAAGAAGAGAAAATGAAGTGAGTTTCCAAACATACAGAGTTCTTCTGAGAAAGTGTTTTGAAGATTAATTCTGTTGAAGGCTGGTTCTGTGACATCTTCCTAATAATATTCAGGCTATAGCCACTAGGGGTGTAGCCTGCAGTCTTTCACTGTATTCACATGTAGCCTGAATACAAGTAAGTGTACATTCAGGACTTAACTTCGGCAGTCTGGCTCTCAGGATCAAAATGCCTCGAGTTAAGATGACCTTTTGTCTCCTATAAAATGATTAGAGCTTAGTTAGCGTGCAGGCACTGTTTTCTAGTGGCATGCCCACAGGCCCACCTTGCTCTTAATTTGTAGCTTCCACTGAATTGTGACACAGGCCATCACTCTCAGTGACAGTGGCTGGGTGAGTAGTCTGCTTTGCAGTGAAAAGGTAAAGTGGCTGAAGTTACAAGGACTGATGGACAAGGTAGATGAGCTAAGAAAGGCAAGGTGTGGAACTCATAGCTACAGCTCTTGGAGTGGGTTTACTCTCTCCCATCTGTGTTGCTTCCTTTCTTCCAGTTCTCTACATTTCACCACTGTCTTCTTTTTTTCTTTTCTTGCTCCCTTTCCTCTCCCATTTACCTTTGCCTTTGTGCTTTGATTAGAAGTCTGTGAAGAAACCTCAGCCAAACTGGGCATCTTAATAAGTTCTGCTTATGGAAGATTTGTTAAACAATATACAAAAGTTATAACTGACATAAGAAGAGTTTGGTGAATATAATTTACATTAAAATTTAATTTCACCAAACGGCAAAAGATACCACGAAGTATTCGTAAAATTTGAAAAAAGGACAGGAAGAATTTTTCCACATAGAAATGACAAAAGATTTGTGTCCAGAATATATAAAGAAATCTTTAAGACCTATTAGAAAAGTACATAAAAGACATCAGTGGTATTTCTCAGAAAAGACAAATGGCCAATAAAATATAACAATGAAAAAAAAATCTACATCACTTTAGAAGGTCTATCCAATAGCTTTAAAATTTTTCTGCAGGCAAACTGTCTTTGAAAGATCCTTGACATTTGCTCAGATACATAGCTTATAAGAAATCAGAATGTCTTCTGGTAAGAGAACAAGAAAGTCATCATATCTTTGAAAACTAGAAAAAAATGGAAGTTTCAAAAAGAACAACTTTTTTACTAGAAAATTTGAATTTGCTATAATATTAAATAACAATAAAATAAAGAGCAATTTAAAGATTTAAAAAACACTAGCTTTCCACTTTTCATCTTCTGGTGAAATCACAGGTGACATTGACTTATTAAAACAATATTCTGTGTAACCTGAAGCTATCCATTCGCCTTCTATAACAATCTTTGCTCTACACTATTGTTCCATTAACCTAGCTTATTTTCTAATTTGACTAGCATGAAGTTTAATCCTCTTGGTTTGTTTTCTACTTGCCTAAGGATAAAATCCTAGCTTGGAATCTATTCTTAGAATCTTAACCTCACAACATTCTGGCAGGACCTAGACTCTCTGAGCCACTCCTGCCAGCCAAGCCTTTTCTCTTTAATACACTCAACTTCTCACTCTTCTCCAAACCCGCCAGACTCCCTGACTCCACTTGGCGTATCTTATTCTCTTTGGAAATAAAGATACACTATTTTGCCTTTGTCAGACAATCCCTTATTTCGTGTAAATTTCAATTTACTGGTTGTCTTCCCTCTTGGATCCGCTCTCATATATAATAAAATTAGCTTGTTGACAAAACAACTAATCAAATGACAATAAAAATTAAAATATCTGAAATGAGAGTATAAAATGCTTGAAATTCTGGAGTGCAAGTACATAGGTGCTTATTGTGATATACTTTATTTTTCTGTACTTTTGATGTTTTTTTTAAAAAAATGTAAGCCAAGTAAAAGACCCGTAGTAAAAGTTCATAGTGATACTTATTGACCAAAATAACCACTGATAAGTTTGGGTATTTTTTTTCCATTAAATATCTTTGAATTACTTGTTTTTTTGTTTTGTTTTGTTTTTTAAAGATTTTTTTAATTTATTTGACAGAGAGAGAGAGAGAGCGAGAGCAGGAACACAAGCAGGGGGTGTGGGAGAGGGAGAAGCAGGCTCCCCGCCAAGCAGGGAGCCCGATGCGGGGCTTGATCCCAGGAGTGGGATCATGACCTGAGCCGAAGGCAGACACTTAACGACTGAGCCACCCAGGTGCCCTGAATTACTTGTTTTATTCCTAAGAAAATTGATCCTGATGGCTTCTAGTGTTTTTCCTAATGCTGCCATTGACCAAATAAAAGAATAACTTGTGCAGGGAAAAAAAAAAAAAAAAGTGTTTCATATGATTGCCAAGAAAATCTATGAAAATTAAGAGTGTTTAAGGTAAAAAATGATTTAACTCTTAGAATGCAGACCTATCCCCAACATAGCCAGTGCAGGAACCTAAAATTTTCTTCTTTTTGGGATTCTTATGTCTTTGAAATTATAGCTCAAAAGTGCCCTGATTATGTTTGATTGATAAGCACAAATTCACACATTATCTCCTTCCTTTGACATTCAAATTAATAAACATCTGTATACCTGTCTATAAATGTGTTTTCGAATCATATAATTAAAATAATTAAGCTAGCAGAGGAGTTAAATGAGATCAATGGGAATTTTATAGCAACTTTTCTTGTGTACCTGATTTTGTATTATTATTTTCAAATTGAGGATGGACTTATCTAAGGTACATATTCAGCAGAGATTAATCATAAAAGGATTTGGAATGAACATATTTTTGTCCCCTAGAGGAAATGTTTATAAAAGCAATAGGAGGGAATATAACTATTCCATAATATCTTATATGAAAATAAATGGAGATCACAAGCCTAAGTATAAAAGTAAAAGATGTCACCATATATTTTCAAAATGAAATTCTGCTTATTAACATAAAGAGTTCCTCTTGCCACACAATCATAAACACTGTGGAGATAAAGTTTATTTGCATAAAGTCTACATGCAGATTTTGTTTTTCAGTTTACTATTACATTGTGCTGTGAAACTTGTATATGAAAATTTAAATCCTCAGCTGGTCATCTAAAATTCCATAAACTCTGCTATCATGATGCTTTGTCATTAGATAGCTCAATAGATCCTTCCAATATAAGAGGTTTTTGTAAATTAAAATTACAAAAATCAATAACCTACTATTTCCCTGATCAGATTAGTCTTTCTTAAGACCATGTAAATCATAAAATCAGTTATTAGTGTATGTAATTATGCAATGTCCTTTAGGAAAGTTTTATCAATTCAAAGTAAAAATCAGGGCTAGTAAGTACCAATATTTGAAACCCTCACTTACTATTGATTATTACAAATCCCTTCAGTATTTGCTAAACTGAGACTGAAAGTTCTGTTATCTATTTTTAGTCAGTGACTCTTCAGTAACTGAAAATACTAGTGGAAAATCATACAATCCAACCTCTCAGCAGTGATTCAGATATCCTAATGTTTCCCTAGTTAGTATTCTCCCCTTTCTGATAAATCCCATCTTCTCACTCTTTGCTGAGGCCAAGCTCAAGGACTTGCCTCATAATTCAATGAGAAAATGGGAGCAGACAGAAAATGCTTTTTTTCTTTTAACAGTACACCCACCAGTCTACTTCATCTTTCATCATATTTTTCTCATCTCTTCTGAATTGATGAAAAGCTTCTGTATCAGGGTGTGATTGAGAAGCAGAACAACTACAAGTGGTAAATAAGGAATTTATTAACGAGATTAGGCCTTATGCAATTAGTGGATCTGGTGGAGAAGACTGTGCACGCTGTTATCTTGTGTTTGGTATTTAGACTAACATCACTTCAGGTCAATGAGATGAACAGCTGGGAAGGAAAGCTTTATATGGACAAGAGCAAGGACAGAGAATACTTGAGGACCACTGGGACCCATGCAGACAAACCTTAACTCCCACATGACTCTCACCTCCTCCAATCTCAGTGCTCAGACTTTCAGGAGACACTGGTGCCCTTTCGAGATAAACACCCAGGATTCAGTGAAGCTGAAGGAGGAAATATGGCCAGAACCATCTCAATAAATGATACAACCTTCCACCTAATTGCTTAGGAAACAGAAGAATTCTTAACTTTGATTTCCTGTCTTCTCTCTAACTATATCTAACTGCTCATCAAGTTCTGTTGTTACTACTCCCATAATAGATTTTGAATCTTTCTCTCCCTAGCTCCATAGCTAGCACCTGATTCCAAACTGTGATCATATTTCAACTACGGACATGTCTTTTTATGTAAATTTTGAGTCATCCCACCCATTCCATACCATCAGCACGATGGATTCCACACAGCACCCTTACCCCAGCCTCAAATCCATCAGTGGTTTTCCATAACACTTAGAATGAAATCCAGAGTCCTTCCCTGAGCTCCAAATTGTTGCCCCCACCCCCTTAATCTAAGTCTGTATACTCAACCCTACTTCCTTCCACCTTTTTTCTCACTTTACTTCCTCTCTGGCACATTGGTCTCCTTTCTGGTTTTGAATCATTCTGAAGTCTTTATCATATTCCAGTTGTTTTTACTCTAAGCCAGATTATTTTTCCTCTAGCTTTTTATAGAGTCATCTTTCTTTAAGAAAAAGATTATTTATTTTAGAGAGAGAGAGGACATGTGCAGGGGTTTGGGGAGAGGGGCAGAGAGAAAAGAATCTTAAGCAGACTCCTCACTGAGAGCAGAGCCTGACGTGAGGCTCTATCTCACGACCCTGAGATCGTGACCTAAGCCGAAACCAAGAGTCAATCGCTTAACCGACTGTGCCACCCAGCTGCCCCTAGACTTCTTATCTTTCAAGTTTCATTTCAAATGTCATGTCCCTGAAAATGATTTTTCTAATTATCATACTTGAAGTAAATGCTCCTCAGTTCTCACCTTTCCATACACACAGACACACACACACACACACAGTTACTGTCTAATATATTTTCTTAACTTCTTCCTGCCCCTTATAATAATGAAACCTCTACTTGCAGAAACAAGTCTCAAAACAGAAAAGCAGAATTTGGCACAGTACAGGTGAAAAATATTTGTAGAAAGACAAATTATCATTTTCATTTGTATTCATTTTATTAATCAAAATACTGAACATCATTTTAAATGTTCATTTGCAGTTGGCAGATCTTCTGTATGTGGACAGCCAAGTTATATCAATTTTTTCTCTTGCCTTTGTCTTATTCATAGAGTCTTATTTATTGTTGAAGGCTAATTACATATTGGGAATGTTTAGTTTTCATCTCTCACATGTGTGACAGAGTTTTCACTTGATTTTTCTAATTTAATAGTTTGTCATACAGATACTTTATGTCTTCTGTATGTAAACTATCTTTAACTTTGACTTTTCTGACCTAAGTATGCAAATGAAATTATTTTTCACCACAATGTTAGAAAAATTGACTAAAATTTTTACCTAAGTAGCATACAATTTTATACTTTAAATTTACATTATTGATCCATGTGTGATATATTTTGTTGTATAATATGATGTGTAGGGGGTCTACCTTATGTGAGGACCTTAAGGTTTTAGTAAATATATCTTCAAAATGAATTCCCACATGTGCAACTTCTTTTCCCAGAACTTTCCAGATTATTTATCTTTATTGTCTTATTTATGCTTCTAAGTGTTAGTGAATTACTTAGACACTTGATTTTGCTTTTTGTTTGTTTTACTGTGGATTTGGGGAGAAATGCAGTTTTGTTATCTTGTGAAGCACTTTAGTTTTATTATCACCTAAACTGTGTAAATAACTCTTCCTATATATTTCTTCAAGTGACAATATTGGGAAAGGTTTGTGACCAAAGCTATTTCCATATGTTTCAGTTCAGATTCATATTTTTATTTTCTAGATAAGGTGCTCGTCATAAACTTGAAACAGAACTAAAATAAATTTAACCTAAGAACAGCCATATAATCTAACATTAATATTTTTCATTTTTTTATTAAATGATTCCAAATAATGTAGGGGTGTTCTAATCACAACTACTAGGTAAAGTCACCTCTTATAGTGTTATTATACCTGTTTTCTCTCTTTTATAGCATTATGAAACATAAGTAACTAATTCTCTGTTTACTATCTAGATCTTCCATTATCCTAATTATTATCAGTGAGTAAGACTAGTTCTCCTGCATCCAGAATACTGATCCTGACACATAGTAAGTCCTCAGTAAATATCTGCTGAATATGTGAGCTCATGCTTAAGATGAAATGTTTCTGAATGAAAATTAGGTACTCCAGAAGCTTCACGCAAATGTAGTTTAATATTTGGCAAAGGGATTCTTTTTCTAGAAACTAAAGGTGTCTTTTAATCCTTCCATTATATGGAACAACACAGAGATATTAAAACACATTTATAGATAATTCATGTTTATTTAAAACATGTTATAGTTTCTTCCATATGAGTATAAAGGAGTTTGAAATTATCCCTAAAATATATTCTTGAGTACAAATTGGTAGAAAAAGAGAAAGCATCAACAATTAGGTCTTTTCTACTTTTTTCCTTCATCACTGACATTTTGCATTTTGAAAGAAATTGCATGAAAACCAATTAAATAAACATTTTTAATATTTTGAATCTTATCAAAGCTGGTCCTACAACACTTACAAGTTACAAAACTCTGTAAATATAGGTATTTTGAAATGCACTAGGAAGGAATATGTGAAAGCTTCAAATAAATGAATTAATTTGATAATTATCTTGGAGACTGTTCAGGTGTATAGTTGGAGAGCCATTTTCCAAATTAGCCTAATTCTATTTCTAAGCTTATCTTCCTCCTACAAAGATACAATTAATTGTGTGGAAAATTTCAATATTCAATGATCAGACATTTTTTCCAGGCATTTATCAACCGTTTATCTAGAATATTTTATTTAATTGGCCATTATGATACTTGCAGTAACAGGATGAAATAATAGCCTGTGTCATTTAGCTCTTCAAATGGTCAAATGAAACAAAATCAATAAATAAGGATTTTTGAGAGCCACTTTGTCTGTTTTTTTCCCTCAGAAATGAAATAAACCATTATAATTCAATTTTCCTTAATTATCCTTGACCTTGATTTTCTTTTTTTATTTAATCAATATTCAGCTAAATCATTTTTCTGGCCCCAAATTTATCTTTTGGATCAGCTTATCAATACAAGGTTTTGTAAAAGTTAAAATGTATAAATGTCCTATTTTTAGAGTTTTTATTTTACTTAGTTATTATTTTATTTCAATTCCAAACTATTTTTATTTTTAGTAGTAGATATTTGTGAGTTCATTTGTAACCAAACAAGTAGGATTTTTTTTCTAAACCTATTTAGCTGAAAATAGTATGTATGAGGCTCAGAAAAAGTAGTCCCTGCCCCAGATTGAACTTGGGCTTCCCTCAATTCATGATCTCAAATGGCTTACCATCCGTATTGATTTCTTTCTCTCCTGAGCTAGCTAATCAAATCTCTTCATCCTGGCCCTGCAGTCCTCTGGCCGGTGCTCATAATACTTCATGCTCTTTTATTGCTTTGTCTCTTTGGAAGTCTTCTTGCTATTTCTTCCTTTACTTTCCAGTGCCACTTCAAAGTTTTGACCATTTCCCCCTCTACAAGAAAACATCATCCCAGTGCAATTATTTGATTAAAAAGGCTAACAGACAAGGAGTCCAAATACTCAAGATCTGGGGCTGAATATGCCATTTAAACAGCAATGCTGACTCTATCAAGAAAATGCTCTGACTCTGTTTCCTTTCTGCCTAGTGAGAATACATGTAACAATTCTTCTAGCTCCTCAGGATTCTTGGGAAGAAAGGTACCATAGAGTAACAGAAAAACTGTGGGATTTTGAACCAGATAATCCAAGTTTCAAAGCCCCGTTCTATTGTGCAAAATTTATGTTTGTTCAGAAAGGTATTTTTCAATTATAACGGTCATACAGATATAAGAGTGAACATAGTTTACAGATGTTATTCTTCTTATTAATGAGGAAACCAGGAAGATTGTTGTATATAGGTAGTGTGTGTGTGTATGTGTATGTGTGTACCAGAAATATTGAAATGATTATGTAAATGGAAGCAAAGCTGGTTTTTCCAAAGGGTAGGAAGGAAGAAAATTATTGCTTTACAGGACAATAAGACTTGAAGTAACATCTATTAGTTACCTACAACTTACAAAGCACTGTATGGTACCTCAAAGACAATGAAAGGTGAATATCAGAGAACCTGGACAGTTGTCCTCTAAATTATGAAGTTTTCCACTGAAATGCATTTTTTTTCCTGAAAATGACTTAAAGCAAGTTACTTTACCTATTTGTGCCTCTCCTTCCTCATCTGCAAATTGTGGATTTCTCACGCAAACTTTATATTGAAGTAATGCATAGGTAGTGACTGCTACGTAGCTGAAACTCAACAGGAAATTCCTTCTCTTTCCTAATATATATGACAACATAACTGAAATTGCATATTACTATTCAAATCAAATATTTTATTACCCCTTAAGCTATGCCCAGGAAACAGTACTGCAGAACTATTGTGTGTAATGCAAAGTTCAAGATTATTTAACTTTTTCTTTTCTCACTTTCAGAAGAAATTTTTGAGGTCTGCAAGAATTAAAGTGACGTGATTGGATCTTTTGTTCACTGATAGTTGAACTTCAAGCTGTGGTCTATATATCTGATCTGCATGCATTACATTTAGCATGATGAGGCCTTAACCATTATTTATAACCAGCATCATTTGTACCACTCATTACTCTTTATTATTTATTTTGTGCTTTCAAATTTTGACAGTTATTAAGAAATTAGTGATTTCTTAGTGCCATAGCTTATGCTAGAAGGTGGGTTTCTATATATCCAATTGTAATTTTCCATTGTTGAAATTAATTTTGTTATTTTTGACTATGCATTCAGGTCTTAAGGTCAAGGGACTTCATTTTTTTTATTTTAATTTTTTATTTTATTTTTTTAATTTAATTTAATTTTATTATGTTATGTTAGTCACCATGCAATACATCATTAGTTTTTTGATGTAGTGATCCACAATTCATTGTTTTTGTATAACACTTCATTTTTAATAACTGAATTTGAATATAGAAGGTAAAGGCTTAAGTGAAATATTACTGTATTCACTTCCAACTTTCCTACACAATGTTTCATCAATATTATAATGGTTTTTGCTGTTCTTACAGCAACTTACCATTTTCTTTGGTCTATGTTCTTAGAGGATGTTTTGAAAATTCTCAATTTCACCCACCTATATCTACCTTAAAAATAATATGCCTGGTTGCATATTTTTAGCATATATTTTAGAAACTAGAAACCATCAAGGTAATGTTTAGCAGGAAAAATAGTTGCACTAATTTAGGTACTCTGTCTAATTAGTACATCACTGGCAGTGCTAAATACCATATGTACTTGTCATAAAAACTCCATTATCAACAAATTACATGTAGGCAACATTCACAGCAAGTGTTCGTCTTATTATGTACAATTTGACAGTATTCCCCCAAAGACTACCAGTACTGTTCCAAAGATACCAGTCTCTGGAATGTAGATGTGCAATTGGATGAATAAAATATATCTGACAATGTTTAACTTTACTGGAGCCATATGATCCTAGGAAACAGTCAAGATTAAGAAATCCTCCACTCTTTCATTTTCCAGAAATGACTTATTTCAAAGAAACATCCTTCCCCATAGGACTTGGTAAGATTCATCGATGCCTCCCTTGTCTACCTATTACAAGGCTAGACACAAACCCTTTAAATTCCTGTTTCTTGTGTCACCAATGATTAGCTGAACTACTTGCCCCCACTGATCAAAAGGAATAAAATGCTTGTTAACCAAATTTGGTTAAGATTCTCTCCTTTTCCCAGGCCCCTGAATTTTGACCCATCCTCAGCCTGAGCCATCACATAGTCTCTCTTAAAAATAGGATGACCTTGGGGTACCTAGGTGGCTCAGTTGGTAAGCATTTGACTCTTGATTTTGGCTCAGGTCATGATCTCAGGGTTGTGAGATAGAGCCCCATGTTCAGCTGCATGCTGAGCGTAGAGCCTGCTTTAGATTCTCTCCCTCTCCCTCTGCCCCTCCCCCCTACTCGTGCTCTCTCTACCCCCCCAAAAAAAATAAATAAATAAAAATAATTTTAAAAAATGAAAATAGGATGGCCTGAAGTTAAAACTTTTTCTGATCAACTGTCTGACCCTGCTATACTTTCATCCCATTTCTATACATCTGATTCTTTCTATCCTTGTTTATTCCTCCATATAAGAGAAAACCCTGGGGTTATTTGTTTGTTTGTTTTTTTAAGATTTTATTTATTTATTTGAGAGTGAGAGAGAGAGAGCCCAAGCAGGGGGAGTGGCTGAGGGAGAGGGAGAAGCAGGCTCCCCGTTGGGCAGGGAGCCCAATGTGGGGCTTGATCCCAGGACCCTGACAACTGAGCCACCCAGGTGCCCTGAGAAAACCCTGTTTTGTCTAATGAGTAAAATGCTTGCAGATCTAATGGTCAGAGCATTTTCCCTATAACAATAGTCCCTTTTACCCTCTTTACAATAATTATTTTGAATTAAATATCTCCTTAATAAGTCCAGATTTGTTTTTCTTTGTTTATTTGACATATCACAGGCTATTACATACCTAGAGGATAAATTTGGGTTGGTCTCCCATTATATCTGCCACCCCTGTGTTCTCTCATTCTGGGTTCCCATCTCAGGTGACATGATTTCTGGATATTGTTCAGTTCCTGAGATTTCATTACATCAAAAAGAATAAAATGCCTAGGAATAATTTTTTTTTTTTAAGAGAGAGGGAAAGAGAGTGTGTGAGCTGGGTCAGAGGGCAGAAGAAGAGGGAGAAAGAGAATCTCAAGAAGGCTACACACCCAGTGCAGAGCCTGACACAGGGCTTGATCTCATGACCCTTAGATCATGACCTTAGTCAAAATCAAGAGTCCGACGCTTAACCAGCTGAGCCACCCAGGCACCCCTAAAATGTCTAGGAGTAACTTTAACCAAGGAAGTGAAAGACATGTATATTGAAAACTATATGGCATTATTGAAAGAAATTGAAGGAGACACAAATAAATGGAAAGATAACCCATGCTCATTGATTGGAAGAATTAATATCATTAAAACGTCCATACTGCCCAAAGCCATCTACAGATTCAGTGCAATTCCTATCAAAATTCCAATGGCAATTTTTCACAGAAATAGAACAAACAATCCTAAGATTTGTATGGAACCATAGAAGACCCTGATTAGTCAAAGCAATCTTGAGAAATAAGAACAAAGCTATAGGTATCATGCTCTCTGATTTCAAACTGTATTACAAAGCTATAAACAGTATCATATTGCCATAAAAACAGACACAGATCAATGGAACAGAATAGAGAGCCCAGAAATAAACCCACACATATATGGTCAATTAATTTCTGACAAAGGAGCCAAGAATATGCAATGGGGTAAGGAGAGTCTCTTTAATAAATGGTGTGGGGAAAATTGGACAGCCACATGCAAAAGAATGGAAATGGACCACTATCTTAAACCATACACAAAAATTACCTCAAAATGGATTAAAGACTTAAATAAAGACCCGAACCATAAAACTTCTAGAAGAAAACATAGGTGTTGAGTTCCTTGAGAGTGATTTTTTTAATCTGACACCAAAAGCAAAAATAACAAAGCACGCAAACAATGAATCATGGAACACTACATCAAAAACAAATGATGTAATATATGGTGATTAACATAACAATAAAAAATTTAAAAAATAACAAAGCAAAAATACAGGAGGACTACATAAAACTAAAAAGCATATGAAAGATTTTGCACAGCATAGGAAACCATTAACAAAATGAAAAGTCAACTTACTGAATGGAAGAAAATATTTGCAAATTATACTGATAAGGGGCTAATATCGAAAATATATAAAGAACTCATAAAACTCAATAGAAAAAAAAAAGATTAAAAAATGGGCAGAAGATCTGAATAGACATTTTTCCAAAAACATACAGATGGCCAACAGGAGCATGAAAAGATGTTCTACATCATTAATCGTCAGGGAAATTCAAATTAAAACCACAATGAAATATCACCTCACACCTGTTAGAATGTCTGTTGTTGGGGCACTTGGGTGGCTCAGTCATTAAACATCTGCCTTTGGCTCAGATCATGATCCCAGGGTCCTGGGATCAAGCCCCGCATCGGGCTCCCTGCTCCGCGGGAAGCCTGCTTCTCCCTCTCCCACTCCCCCTGCTTGTGTTCCCTCTCTCACTGTGTCTCTCTCTGTCAAATAAATAAATAAAATCTTAAAAAAAAAAGTCTGTTGTCAAAAAGACTAGATTATTATCCAAATCATTACCACAAATGTAAAAACTAAATGTAAATAAAAACCACAATGAGATGTCACTGTCAGAATGGCTGAAATCAAAAAGACAAGAAATAACAAGTGTTGGTGAGGGAGCCATTGTGTACTGTTGGTGGGAATGTACATTGGTGCAGCCACTATGGAAAATAGTATGAAGTTCCTCAAAAAGTTAAAAAAACTCCAGTATGATCCAGAAATTCCACTTCTGAATTTTTACTCAAAGAAAACAAAGACACTAACTTAAAAAGATGTATGCATGCATCCCCATGTTCACTTCATCATTATTTATGATCGCCGAGATAAGGAAACAATCTAAATGTCCACTGATGCATGAATGGACAAAAAAATCATTTTATCTGTAATATGGAATATTATTCAACTATAAAAAAGAACGAAATCTTGCCATTTGTGACAACATGGATGGAACTTGAGGGCATTATTCTAAGTAAAATAAGTCAGACAGAGAAAAGCAAATAACCTATAATCTCTCTTATATGTAGAACACAAAAAGAAAAAAGAAAACTAAACCAAAAAAAAAAAAAAAACAAAGCTGATAGATAGAGCAGATTGGTGGTTGCCAAAGGCAAAGGGTGGGGGTGAGAAAAATGGGTAAACTTTTTTATTGTTGTTTTTGAGGGGTTTTTAGCTTAAGTAAACTGAAATTTTCTTATTAAAGAGAAACCATGGGCAATAACCACCTCTACTCCTCCAAACACACAACGAAAGGAAAGGAAAGAAAAGAGAAAAGGAAAGAAAGAAAAAAGGAAAGAAGGGACCTAGAATTAAAATTTTGGAGTAGACATGTATACACACACAAACATACTTATTTAATATTATGGATCACCCATATCATAGGATCTTTTAATAAGTGGTCAATGTAAAGAAAAATTTTGCTACAATACTTTACCATGCAATTCTCAGACCACAAAAATACTGCTAAGTCATTTGCTCCCGTGGCCTTAGTCATAAAACATAAGAATAGCGATTAATATCTGGCCTACATGGATCAGTTAGAAACTCTTCTTAGTGAATTTCAAATTGTAGTTAAGAGACTCTGGTACAGAAACCAGATAGATAACTGACCTTCATGGAAAGGCAAGAAGGGGCAGTGAGGATAGTGGCAAATTAGAGAGTTTATATCTAGTGGTACCTGCTATTCAGCTTCTATGTATAGTTGCTCTCTGAAGACCGTGTCAAGTTCTTCCTTATTTTCTAATCTAATTATTAAAGAAGCTAGATGTCAGATTTCCTTAGGAATTCTCCTAATTTTTAATTGTTAACTGAAATGTTTTAAAACCACTCTCTATAACCAAGAAAGAAAATTGGTACCTGTTTCCCTGGACACTAGTTTCTACTTTGCAGCCTTAGTTCTACTTGGGCTTGTGTTGCCTTATTTCCACGCATGATAATTTTATAGTATATTTTTGCAAATTGTGTGACAAACTAGCCATAGTCAATGAACATCGCTTGATTAAAAGTCCTAATCTTTGATTGAGTGCAATAGCTATTGAATTATGGCTTCTAGACAGTAAGATTAATTTTTTTTAATTTTTTATTGTAGTAAGATTATATTTTAAAAATTAAACTCTTCATACATTAGCCCAAGGGAGTAAATAATGGGAGTAAATATAGGTGTTATAAGAGGATGATAGATAGAGTCCTTGGTGTGTGCGAGAGGAAGGTTTTCAGCTCCTCTAAATAATAATTAGAATTTGCATAATGATGAACAGTTAATATTCCATGCCACAACATTAATGAAATTGATGTACAGAATAATCCATGTAAGGCAGCTCCTAATGTGTTCATTTAACAAATTTTTAAAATGCATCCAAAGACTTGATAAAGAGATTTTAAGTAAACTAGACCAAAATACTGTTGAGCTGATTTCGAGTTTCAGATTTCACCCATTGTGCAAGGCTGGTTGTATTTGAAACATTGAATCTGCATATCCATTGTTATAAGCCTGCCCAATGATTTTGAAACAGAATTATACTCTACCTGATTTTAGTGTGTCTGATATCACCTACAGGTGAAGGAATCCTGGATATTATCATCTCCTAACACTTCAGTACTCAGGGGAGTTCTAAGTAAGGGAACTACCCAGAGTGGCCTGACAATTGCCCCTAGCCTTTCAGTTAAAAACAATATTAAATAAAAAAGTGCATGCTGTCCAGCCATCAAAAGGAATGAGATCTTGCCATTTGCAACGACGTGG
>NC_138378.1:85769046-85793504 GCF_054177405.1 Leptonychotes weddellii
CAGTCCCATCCACGTCGTTGCAAATGGCAAGATCTCATTCCTTTTGATGGCTGCATAATATTCCATTGTATATATATACCACTTCTTCTTTATCCATTCATCTGTCGATGGACATCTTGGCTCTTTCCACAGTTTGGCTATTGTGGATATTGCTGCTATAAACATCAGGGTGCACGTACCCTTTCGGATCCCTACTTTTGTATCTTTGGGGTAAATACCCAGTAGTGCAATTGCTGGATCATATGGTAGCTCTATTTTCAACTTTTTGAGGAATCTCCATACTGTTTTCCAGAGTTAGCCCCTTATTTTTTGAACTCTGTATGCTTTTCCTGGAAAATTTCTTCTCTAATGCTTTATTTTCCATATGTCACTGTCTTCCAAATGTATATATCTGAGTCAGTATGTTCTGTAGAGTTCCAAATCACTGTATCCAAATCCTTACTCAACATCTTACCTCAAAAAATTCTATGGAAATTCAAACTCAACACATGTAAAAATAAATGTGTTATTTTCCCCAAATCTTAAACACCAATCCAGTTGCTCAAACAAGAAACAAAAATATCATCCTTCACTCTTATCTATTTCTCATCTCCCACATACAATCAAATGTCAAGTTCACTGACTGAGAATAAAACAGTCCTTAAATTTGTATTTTTCTCTGCTATCATTGTTAGTCAATAAGCTGTCATCATCTCTTAATTAGGCTACTGTCATTGCCTCCTAACTGGTTTTGTTTCTTAAACTCTATCTTTTTTAAAATTCATTTTTTAATATTGAAACCAGAATAATCATTTTTTAGTGCAAACTGATGGTCGAGCTCCCTTGATTAAAATCCTCTGATAGCTTCCTATTGCCTTTAAGATAAAGACAAGTATTTGTGTTTTTATTGAAGTATGACTAATGTGCAGTGTTATATTAATTTCAGGTATACACATAATGATTCATCAATACTATATGTTACTCAGGGTCAGTGATCATGATAAGTGTACTCTTAATCCCCTTCATTTATTTCATCCAACGCCCCACCCATCTTCCCTCTGGCAACCACCACTTTGTTCTTTGTATTTAAGAATCTGGTTTTTTGTTTGTCTCTTTTTTCTTTGTTCATTTCTTTTCTTTCTTAAATTCCATAAATGAGTGAAATCATACGGTATTTGTCTTTCTCTATCTGACTTACTTTATTTAGCATTGTACCTTCTAGGTCCATCTATGTTGTTGTGAATGGCAAGATCTCAATATTTTTATGGCTGAATAATATTCCACTGCATATATACACATACCACATCTTCATCCATTCATTTATGGATGGACACTCGGGTTGCTTCCATATCTTGGCTATTGTAAATAATGCTGCAATAAACATAGGGGTGCATATTATCTTTTCAAGTTAGTATTTTCATTTTCTTTGGGTAAATACCCAGCAGTGGAATTACTGAATAATAAGGTATTTTATTGTTAATTTTTGAGGAACCTCCATACTATTTTCCACAGTGGCTGCATCAGTTTGCATCCCTACAAACAGAGCAAGAGGGTTCCTTTTTCTCCATGTCCTCTCCAGCACTTGTTACTTCTTGAGGTTTTGACTTTAGCCATTCTGACACATATAAGGTGATATCTCATTGTGGTTTTGATTTGCATTGCCCTGATGATGACTGATGTTGAGCGTCTTTTCATGTGTCCATTGACCATTTGTATTAAGACAAACATTTATAATATTAAACATAAATTCCTTTATAATTATATCCTTGTCTACCTCTACAACTCCTCTTACATCATTTAGTTTTTCACTATAACCCTACTTCACTTCCTTCTGTTCCTGTTCAGTGCTGTAGTCTTTTAATAATTTCATGATCTTCAGATATTTTGGTCTTTGTAATGACCACTACCCCTTTTACCACCACCACCTCTTTATTTAGTTAACCCCTTTACAAACGTCCAGTCTCAGATTAAGTATTTTCTGCTAAACAAAAGCTTCATAAAACTTCTAATTTGATTGTATTCACCAGGTACCTAACTTAGTAGTACTCACTCTGCATTCCCTTTTCAAAACACCTCTTTGTGCTTTTAAGTACTCAAAAAATACCCATTTTCCTCAGTAGGCTATCAGTCTATCTATCACATATTTAGCCAAAACTGCTTTGTTTCTTTTTCCAACTTGTGAAAAAATAAAACTGACTTCTCCATCTGTCCGTGAAGAAAGAACTCAAGAAATTTAAAGGCCCCCAAAATATACCACATGATTCACCATAACCAGTACAATATTTATCCTGCTCACTACTCTATTCCTAGTATCTTCCATAGCAAGTGGCACAAGGCATAGCTTCGTTCAAGGTGGGTTCTAAAAGTGTTTATGTGAGGATACTTAAATGAAAAGGTGGAGGTTTTCTTCCTACTGGTCCATCTGGTTCCTTAAACCATGAACCTCAGTAATTGGCAAGCAAGTTCCTTGGTTCCATTTCAACTTCCTGTTAAAAGCTCTTGTAAGTGGTTTACTGGAGGGCTCTATAGTTGAGCCACTCAACCACCCCCATCTGGCCCACTTTCATGTGTAGCCTCTCACACTTTCCTCCTCACCCCTAACTCCACATTCTATGTGTTGTCTCATTCCCAATGGGTCCTACTTGCCAATATCAAAAATGTTTATTGGTTAACTGATAAATTAATCTATTATAAAATATTAAAAGTTAGTAGGATGATGTATCCCATAAATATATGTTTCTGAAATACAACAGAATCACAAGGCATTATGCCAAAGAAGTTTTTCTGTAATGACAAAATGTATAACTATTGCAAAGGTCACATGGTAAGGATATTTTGGGCTGATGACATTCTGAAAAATACCTAAAGGTCATACCAGGTACATTATACCTTATTCTATTTAATCAAAATCCCCACATATGCATACATACCACACACACACACACACACACACACACACACACGCCATACATTGGCACAGGGTTTTATGTGGCTTTTCTTAAGAAGTTAAATAGGTAATGATTGTTTTGGGCAGGAGGTAGGCCATACGTAATGCTTAACTTGGTAGGGGGAACTCAGAGGCGCTTGTTTATGTCTCATTTTCCTATTCCTCTTACAGTCCTCCTACTTCACGCTATTGATCATGATTATGTTTAATGTATGGTAAGAGTTTTGCCCCTCATACCCCACATGCTATGCCAGCTCCATCCTTGTCAGTTTCATGATGTGTGTGGTGGTGTGTGTGGGTTACTTAAAGTCTCTGTTTCCATATAAGTATATGGAATAATAAGAGTAGCCTCTTTCAACTACTTTTGCTTATATCTCCTTAGCTAGAATTACATCATATACTCTTATCTACAAGGGAATTAAGAAAATGTAGGATATTTTTGTTGCTGTTTGTTGGTGGGTTTTGGTGTGGGACTCCCAATCTTCTAACAAAACAGATGTTTGGGCTGAATTGTGCTCCCCCCAAATTTATGTTGAAGTCCCAAACCCCAAAACTCAGGATGGACCCCAAATGTAACCATATTTGAAGATAAGGACTTTGAAGAGGTGACTAAATTAAAATAAAACAGTTAGGGTAAGGCCCTAATCCAAACTGACTAGTGCCCTTAGGAAAAGAGGCAGAGACACCAGGCAGTCATGCACAGTGGGAGATCAGGTGAAGAGACTACAAGAGGGCAACCATCTGCAAACCAAGGAGAGAGGCTGAAGAAGAAATCAAGCCTGCTGGCACCTTGGTCTTGGTCTTATTCCAGAACTGTGAGAAAGCTGTGGTTTAAGCCACGGGGTCTGTGGTATTTTGTTATGGCAGCCATAGCTAACTAATACATCAGAGTTCTGTTGTTAAGTAATGAGGTTGCACACAAATACAGGTTAGAGAACAAGGTTTCTTCTTAAAGAAGAGTGTACCACGTGCCTCATTTTTGCATCTGGATATGTCATTTACTCATCATGTTCCAGGTTCTCATCTATATGGAGATAGTAACAGTATTTACCTTACTAAACAGGTGAGATAATGATGAAATGAAATAAGGTTTATAAATTTCTTTTTTTTTTTTTAAAGATTTTATTTATTTATTTGAGAGAGAGAATGAGATAGAGAATGAGAGCACAAGGGGGGGAGCGGGAGAGAGAGAAGCAGACTCCCCACTGAGCAGGGGAGCCCGACGCGGGACTCGATCCCAGGACTCCAGGATCATGACCTGAGCCGAAGGCAGTCGCTTAACCAACTGAGCCACCCAGGCACCCGGTTTATAAATTTCTTAACACAGTGTATGCTTCTAGTAAGTTCTCCATCAAATTTATATACTGGCTATAACTTTCAACATTAGTCAATTCTTTGATGAGTTTTTCTTTTCCTTGAACGTTCTTTTCCTTGATCAAACCTCTTGAAATTTCATATTAAAATCCACACACACCATACTTTCCTCTCAGACCTCTTTAATCTGCCTATCATGTTATTTCTCTGCAGAAAAGAGTTGATGGAGGTTTTTCTTGTTTGAAGTCAATAAATCCATTTGATTGAGGATGTTTTACAGACACCTTCAATAAGATAAATGCCCTTCATGTTAGCTTCAATTAATTCTTTGTTTAATTATTATCTCACAGCAAGAAGGAAATAAAAATAAGTTTTCAAAAATGTAAAAGGCAAGCAGAAGGAGTTACATGTCATTTTCCAGAAAAATAGCAACTGGTGACAGATTTGCAATCTGAACCTGAGGTTAGTGCTTAACAGCGGTTGTCGGAATTGGAAATACCAGCTGCTTCTATTTCTGCAGTCACTTGAGAGAGCAAATACAAAGGATGGTACCAAATAGAGTTGGGGGCATTGAAGTGGCAGTCAAACACACCGCAGAAACAAATGGAAGAAAGTGATACTATGGACTTGGGGAAGACACAGTCCATCCATCACATAACCAGTGTTTCTTTCCAACTGGTGAAACATGAAACTCACTTCTCTATCTTCACGTGGGGAAACAACTCAGGAGATTGAAAACCCCCTAAATACTCCAAATGGTTGAATATAACCTTTAAAAATATGAAGACAGTAATTAGAACTAAAATTCCAATTAAAATAATTTAACTGAGGGGCGCCTGGGTGGCTCAGTCATTAAGCGTCTGCCTTCGGCTCAGGTCATGATCTCAGGGTCCTGGGATCAAGCCCCGCATCGGGCTCCCTGCTCAGTGGAGAGCCTTGCTTCTCCCTCTCCCATTCCCCCTGCTTGTGTTCCCTCTCTTGCTGCGCCTTTCTCTGTCAAATAAATAAATAAAATCTTTAAAAAATAATAATAATAATAATTTATCTGATTAATCATTTCCATTTATTTGAAGTTTTTGATTTTTTTTTGCATACTAGGTACTTACTACTTTTATATTCCACTAGTTCAGATATCCTAGAATTTATTTATTATTATTTTCTGAAACTATGGGAGTGTTTGAAAATAATTCTTATTACCCACAGTAATTATTTGTGGAATTTGTTGTATGAATCACCTCTTACATGTTGGTTTGACAGTCTCATCCCCACCTGACTCATGTTTCATGTGTTGCTACTGTGATTACCATCTCTGCATGGTCATTGCCCAACTTTATGCCAGCAAACCAACCTGACAAAGGGGTCCCTGGATGCCCCTACCTCCTGCCCCACACCTCACACGTCCTGATTCCCATGACGTCGCTGTTCCATTGACCCGTAGGCAAGCTGTACAGTAGAACTTGAAAAGGTGGGTATTTATCTATATGACTCATGGTCCACATAGACACCGAAGGCAGGCCAGATTTAACCCTATAGTTCGTGAATCTCTGCTCTAAACCTATGAAAAGTGATTTTTTCTTCTATTTATATTGCACTTCAAGAAGAAGCTTTAAAAAATGCAGCCACTCTTAAAGGCTAGCAGGATAGTATTTAATTAAAATACTTCAGATTGTAGGTCTGCAGAAGACTAGAACTTCACATCCAGGTAGATAATCAGCAAAATGGCCAGTATGCATTCTGATTCGGTTACTATTATTAAACATTTTGAATACCCTCCTGATATCTTTTTTAAACAGCTTTATTGAGATATAATTTGCATAACATAAATAAAATAGAAATAAATAAAATACACCATTCAGTGATTTTTAATATATCACTTTATTATTTTTTTCACTTGTGGTAAAATACATTTGACGAAGTTTACCATTTTAAGTATTATTTAAGTATACAATTCAGTGGCATTAACTACCTTCACAATGGTATGCAACCATCATCTCTATCTATTTCTAAAACTTTTCATCAACCCAGACATTCTGTAACCATTAAGCAATAAATCCCAACTCCTGGTAACCTCTAATCTGTTTCCCATCTCTGAAATAGCCCATTTTAAGTATTTCCTATAAGAGGAATCATACAGTAGTCTTCCTTTCGTATCTGGCTTATTTCACTTACATAATGTTTTCAAGGTTTATTTACATAGCATGTATCAAACTTCATGAGTTTTATAGCTGAATAAGATTCCATTATATGTGTATGCAGCATCTTATTTATCTGTTCAGATGATGATATGATGATGGGTTTTTTCCACCTTTTTAGCCATCTTAATAGGTGTGAAGTACGGTCTCATTGCAGTTTAGATCATCCCTAATGTCTTCAACTACAACATAAACATATTTCTTAAATGTTTACCAGGTTCCTAGCATTGTGTAAACCTTTTATGTATATGATCTCATTTAATCCTAATAGTAGCTAAATGAGGTCAGTTTTATAATATCCATTTTACAAATTGATGACTGACCCTTCATCAAGTTAAATAATTTGCAAAGGCCATAAAGTTCCCTCTATGATAAGAGAGACACAGATTTTGTACAGTTGGTGTTTATCTCTCTATATATACACATCACATCTTCTTTATCCATTCATCTATGAACGGACACTTAGGTTGCTTCCATATCTTAGGTATTGTAAATAATGCGGCAGTTAACATAGGGGTACACATATCTTTTCAAATTAGTGTTTTCATTTTCTTTGGGTAAATACCCAGCAGTGGAATTACTGAATCATATGACAATTCTAATTTTTTAAGGAACCTCCATACTGTTTTCCACAGTGGCTGCATCAGTTTGCATACCTACCAATAGTTCCAGATGGTTCATTTTTCTCCACATCCTCTCCAGCACTTGTTACTTCTTGTGGTTTTGATTTTAGCCATTCTGACACGTGTGAGGTGATATCCTATTGTGGTTTTGGTTTGTATTTCCCTGATGATGAGTGATGTTGAACATCTTTTCATATGTCTGTCAGCCATCTGCATGTCTTATTTAGAAAGAAACATTTATTCTGGTCCTCTGTCCATTTTTAATCAGATTTTTTGTCAAATAAACTATGGCAAGGAAGGCAAGAATATACAATGGAGAAAATACAGTCTTTTTGATAAATGGTCCTGGGAAAACTGGACAGTTACATGCAAAAGAATGTTCTTACACCATACACAAAAATATACACAAAATGGATTAAAGACCTAATGTGGGACATGAAACCATAAAACTTATAGAAGAAAATACAGGCAATAATTTCTTTGACATTGGCCTTCACAGCATTTTTCTAGCTATGTCTCCTGAGGCAATGGAAACAAAAGCAAAAATAAACTATTGGTATTGCACCAAAGTAAAAAAGCCTTTGCATAGTGAAGGAAACCATCAATGAAACAAAAAGGCAACCTACTGAATGGGACAAGATATTTGCAAATGATATATTTGATAAGGAGTTAGTATCCAAAATAATAAAGAAGTTATACAACTCAACTCCTTATACATTATTTCAGTTTGAGTCTTCCTTTAAGATGAGGGCCATAGGGTTTCTACTCCCAACCTTCTATAATTCCTAACTTCACATTGATTTTATATCACCAGGTTATGCAATTTTAACTCTTCCTGTAGGTTAGTTTTAAAAAACAATAAGAATAGAGTCAAAACTTATGATTATGTAACTATTAAATTTATAGTTAAATAGGGCTGTTGGAATTATATATTAAGAATATAATCCAGTCTCTAAATTTATGAAATTTCAAGAAAAAATTCATACATCAGGTCAGGTATTTTCTTCCTACATTGCACCAAATACTGAAAAATCATGCCACAGTCAATTCTGTGTTATATTTTATCATTTGTTTCATAGGCAGCTTTTAGAGTAAAAGCTTAAATTTAAAGATTTTAAAATTGGCTATCTTTTGAATTTTCTATATAAAAATAAATATCTTTTTTAAATATCAGTAATATCATCATCTAGCTTTTAAATTATGCTGCACATTGAATATAAACTATTTTCCAGGTTTTGGAACTGCTGTTATTCTAGGAATTCTTTCTTTGCATCCCTGTCTTCATATGATTTTCTGATGTATTTTATCTGCCTCTCTCTTGATTTCCTTCTTTATTTTGATTTAGTACTTTTGAAAACATTTCTGAGATCTTAAAAATATAAGATTATCTTTATTATACTCTCATGCATTATGGATAGTTTGATTTTGCAGAGAAGTCTTCATTCAAAATCAGTCTCACATGTACCTTGGAGGGCAGTGTATCCATTGCCTTTTAGAATTCAGTATTGCTGGTAAGAAATATGATTTGCTTTGGGTTGTAACTAACCTGGGTTTTTACTTGAGACTTTCTGATATTTTTTTAATTCTGTTTTGTAAAATGTATTGAGCATGCATTTGATTTTTTTTTAAGATTTTATTTATTTATTTATTTATTTGACAGAGAGAGATAGTGAGAGAGGGAACACAAGCAGGGGGAGTGGGAGAGGGAGAAACAGGCTTCCCGCTGAGCAGGGAGCCGGATGCGGGGCTCGATCCCAGGACCCTGGGATCATGACCTGAGCCGAAGGCAGATGTTTAACGACTGAACCACCCAGGCGCCCCTAGCATGCATTTGATTTTTAAATTATTTTTGTTATTATTTTTAAACTTCCTTTCTGACAACCTGTGTTTTTTCAGTATGAAGTATATAACCTGTGACAACTTTAGGAGATTATTTTTTCTTTCTTAAAAATTTTTAATTCCAGTATAATTAACATGCAATGTTATATTAGTTTCAGGTGTACAATATAGTGATTCAACAATTCTGTATGTTACTCAGTGTTCATCATGATGAGTGTACTCTTCATCCCCTTCACCTATTTCACCCATCCCTCCACTTATCTCCCCTCTGGTAACCATCAGTTTGTTCTCTACAGTTAGGAGTCTTTTGGTGTGTCCCTTTATTTCTTTGTTCATTTGTTTCATTTCTTAAATTCCACAGATGAGTGAAATCATATGGTATTTGTGTTTCTCTGACTGACTTATTTCACTTAGGATTATACCCTCGACCCATCCATGTTGTTGCAAATGGCAATGTTTCATTTTTTATGGTTGAGTAATATTCCATTATATATATATATATAAAATAAATGTTATGTTTGAGGGTTTTCTGTGTGTGTGTGTATGGTGTAAGAAAATGGCCCAGTTTCCTTCTTTTGCAGGTAGCTGTCCAGTTTTTTCAACACCATTTGTTGAAGAGACTGTCTTTTTCCGATTGCATATTCTTGCCTCCTTTGTCAATGATTAATTGACCATGTAATTGTGGGTTTACTTCTGGGCTCTCTATTCAGTTCCATTAATCTTATGTCTGTTTGGGGGCTAGTACCATACTGTTTTGATTACTACAGCTTTGTAGTATATCTTAAAATCTGGGATTGTGTTACCTGGGAGAATATTTTTTATATTCTTGAAATTATACAGGGAGAAGAAAGGACCAAACAAGCTATACTCATACGGTCAAGACAGGATCTTCAGAGAAGTAAACCAGATACAGTAGTAGAAAAAGAAGACTCTGGTTTGCTATCAAAAAGTATAGTAATATCTGAAAAAGAATTGGCAATATAAATTCCAATCCTGATATTCAGAGCCAGAATGTCTAAGGATGTCCCAAAGTATATTTAACATAGTTCTGGCATATGTGGATAAAGATAGATATTAGGATGATTGTCACCCTAAGAGATTGGCAAGAACAAAGGAGAGCCTCATGAATATGGTGTTATAAAATCATCATATCTTTAATTCAGGAAAAAAGGGCAAAATAAAACATAGACATCAGAACTGGCATGCAAAGAGAAGGCCAAGTCTAAGAAATGAAATGAGGATAACAGTCCTAGAATATAGCATCTCATCACAGTTGAATGAAGTGCCTTGCTGTCCTGTCCTTAAATATAGGCTATATCTATTTTAATACCTTCAGCTTCAGGCTCCATGGTTCCATAACTAAAATGGGACTTAGCCTACAAATCAGGATAAAATAGAACTCTAAGGAGAATGTGGGGGGACGAATGACTCCAAAGGTATTTAAAAGCACATAGGTTGCACACTGAAAATATTAGTTGCCTAAGTTTAGTTTACCTGGGCTCAAGTGTCTAAAGGTGGCCCTTAGTTTGACTTAAATAACAAAATTGCTTATCCTGTGATAATTATTATGCTTATTCTGTTGTGAGTTTAGTGTATAGCTCAGAAAAAAAGCTTCTTCTTGATATGTCTTCAGACATATCTTTCCCCATTCTATTATTTCTTCTTTCCAATGACAAGAAAAATGGGTGATATTTAGAGATTTTCCACTGATGAAAGTTCCCATGAACATAACATTTGGGATGCACAACCTCAGGAAATCATGTCAGCGATTACATACGTATGTAAGATTACTTGAGCAGCACATTTCCATTTTTAGTGTCGGAAAAAAACTGTCTGAGAACAGCGGTTCTATCACTTACTGACTTTGTGGTTAAGGGTTTTTTGTGTAACATTATAAAGCCTCAGTTTCCTCATCAGTAATATCGTTGGCACCAAACAAGCTGACAAGTTGTGACTAATGAAGGACATAGTCTATTCTTACTACTGGTATTTTTTCCCAAAGGTCAAGTCACTCACTGTGATTGATCACAGCCTTTATGTTCAACCTTGGAGAAGTCATAGAATCTGTGATCTCTCTTAATTCTGGTATGCTCTATAGAGTACTGATTTTTTTTTTTTTTTCCTTTTCAGCAGGGTGTTAACATTGTCGAATTCGACCTCTAAACTCTTTCTCCCTTGCAGTAGGCAGATGCTAAAATCTCTGTTCGGTTCTGTTAAACTTGGCTGTTTTCTGGAGTCTGCCCCACACGTTTCCTGCACAGGTCACCAGATTGCTGGACAGAGTTTATGTTTCACTTTGCAGCCGTTGTGGTCATGGTGAACACTATACTAGCATTCCTCTAGCAGGAGGAATGTGATATTCTTTTTCTTGGTTTTCTCCAGCCCTCAGGGCAACAACTGGGACCTCCATCCGGATGAAAATTCATAAAACAGGGAAACTTTCCCCATATTCTCAGACAAAAAGCTACTAAACCAGGAAAGTCCAAATGTTGCCCTCCCTTCTAGAATTTGCTTACATTTGGCCACTCTCCAGTGTCTTTGGATTTTTTAAAAAAATATTTTGTTTAGTGTTTTTAATTATTTTTGGCAAGATGGTGATCTGATATGAAATACTCTTGCCGTTACTGGAAGTGGCACTTCACAGATTTATTTCTAATGCAAAACTTTTGAAGCTTTTATTAAAATGATTTACTTTTTTGAAATATAACCAATACACAGAAGTAATCATTCTAAAGTATTTGGAGATAGTAATGAAGAAACAGAATAGTCACCTTTCCCTGCCATTCCATCAAGACAATCCAATAATAAAAATAAATAACATGTATCCTGATAACAACCACATGATAGCTAGTATCTAGCAAGTGTACAATTCTATGCTGACCTTCATTACCTAATCCTGTCTCACCAGAATTCTTCAGTGTGAGAATGTGTGTTACTAAAGATACTGATTGATCACAGCCACATAAAGAAGTGAGAAGTAACATGATCTTAAAGGCACTATGACTAATTCAAAATAGTTTCATACTTAATAGGAAAATTGATTAAGCTTACAGCAGAAATGGGGTACGATTATTTATCTTATCAATAGCACATCTTTCTTTTATCTCATGGGAGGCCTTGTTATAAAAGATTATTTCTTGAAGGTCATTCAAATGACGTCTCAGTGCTAACTGCTTTAAAAGGCTACCATGCAAAAGACAAAAACCTCTCTGTAGATACTGAGAATTAGTCTCAGATGGGTCGAAGCAACTAAAAGTATTGATGAGGCTTTAGTGGCTGAGGTTTGACCGGGACTTGGGTTTCCATTGAGTGCTGCTTTGTTTCTTCCTTGGATCCTGTTTTAACTTTCCTTACTGTCTTTTGGTGTTAAAATAGTTAAATTCATTATCACAAGAGTTAATTCTTTGTTTTGACCTGAATTATCACTATGGATTATAGCTTGTTTGTTGCCCACTTTTCCAGTTACCTGTTTTGACCCCAAAGAGAGTATATAAAATTCCGGATTTAGGCTCCTATAATACTCACAATTTAACATTTTTGTTACCAGAATACACAGACAAATTCCATTTTAGACAAGTCTTCTATGTAGGGCACATGTTTTTTTTTAAAAAAGGCAAATATATATTGGTATATATACAGTGGGTCCTAATTTTAGAAACTACTCACATTATAGATGTACAATAATTGAATTTTTGCCTAAAGCCTGCATTGTTGCTTTTTTTTTAATGAAAATATGAGATACCTCAATTTATAAAATTAGAAGCAGTAGTAGAATGTTGGTCAAAATTTTTAAAAATATACCTAACATTTTCATTTTTTTTTAAAGATTTTATGTATTTACTTGAGAGAGAAATAGTGACAGAGAGCATGAGTGGGGAGGAGAGGGAGAAGAAGGCTCCCTGCTGAGGGGTTTGATCCCAGGACCCTGGGATCATGACCTGAGCCAAAGGCAGACACTAACCAACTGAGCCACCCAGGTGCCCCAACCTAACATTTTGAATGTGTCTAGAGTATATGGTGGAAAAACTTGGAAAAATCCAGAGAATTATGTTTGGTTAGAAGGTCCAGAACATTTCAATATCTACCGCTGGCCATAACCACAAAAGGTTCAAACATAAAGGGCAAGGCACACTCTAGACAGATTTGATTAAATGTAAAGATTTTATCATACTAGTGGGACTGATTAAATTAGTACCTCCTCACTTCTCAGATATAAACAAGTCAACTGATTACAAAATTAAGCTGATTGTTAAGTCACTATATTGTACACCTGAAACTAATATAACACTGTATGTTAACTAACTGGAATTAAAATAAAAACTTAAAAAAATATAAAGCTGAAATACCATATCCACCAGTAAAGCCATTGAGATGAGAAATTTTGGCTGTCCTAGAAACTGATGTTGAAAACTTGCTATATGTTCTGATACCATTATGTATCAATATTTGCACTTCTAATACCACTGTGTTTCTAACCTTAGTCTGAGAGATCTTATCTCTTCTGCATCAGGGGGACCCAAAATCTGTTTTTGTTATTGTTGCTTTTCAATAGATGAACCCAAATGCTTGCAGAGCGCTGTCTGAGCAGGTAGTATCAGTGAGGGAAAGGAGGGGGAAGGAAAGGCATAATGTAAGTAATCTAATAATTTTGACCTAATAAATGACCTCCTATTTTTAGAGCCCAAGAGTCAAAAGGGTTTAACTCGAAAGGAAACACATTCACTGCGAGTTATAAACTTTACTCTCCCTATGCACAGGCATAGCTGGGGCCTTTTTATATCACAGGAAACTCAAGTCACATCAAAGATGTTAAGTGCACTTATGATCTGGCTGATCTTCCTTTTCCATTATGTTCCTCTTTATAATGGTGGACATTTTGAACAGATAAATTTGAGGAGTCAGTTGATTAGATGTCTCACTGAGGTCATAAAGATTACCCAGAAAAGTCTCCTGAGTCTTTTTGAGCAAGCAATTGGAGAGGAAGAGAAATGGTAGTCAGAATGAGACATTAGGGCTCATGAGGGGAATGAAAATACCCAAAATGTGTGTGAGCTTGGTGGTAGTGGTAGAAAGTAGTGAAGGGTCACAGAGAAAAATTCCTTATTGGTTACATCATCCACATAGATATTGAAGGCATTGAGAATGATGGCAAAGTCTGTGATAGAAAGCAATGCTGGACTAGATGAAAGTCTTCAAAGAATGAAGGGTGGTAGGAAGGAAGTAGGGGTCAATATTGTGGATGTGAGGACTGGCTGTGTGTCACACTCAAACTGTGCTTATTTTTCTGTCTGTTCTCATACCATTCCCTCTATTCATAATATCCTCTCCGTAATTCATTCTGCTAGTTCCTTGTTTTCTAATACTCAGGATATCTATGTAGCCTGCCCTTCTATGTTTCTGAAGTACCTTGTGCATCTCTTTAATGTAGTCTGTTTCAACAACTTTCATGCAGTTTTAAACTTTATTAACTTCATGAATATAAATGTTACAAACAAAACATCAATTGGAAAGTTTACCATTTCAATTATGTATATACTCATAAAGCTTTCATTTTAATTTTTTAGTCAGCCTGTGCTATTTTTAATCAGATGGACCAAAGCAAAAAAATTAAAAATTTATTATACAAAATGCAAAAAACTAAATGAATCTGTAAGAACTTGAAATAGTTAAATTTTCAGATTATTTTTATAAGTTTGTGTCATTTATCCTTCTGAATTTATTAAAACTTAGAACTGCTTCAAGACTTTTTGGATACCCTATATTAAACTTCCCAGGCTATCATTTATTTTAATGATTTGTTTGTGTGTCTACTTCACACATTAAATTATTCCCTGGACCATAATATAGAATATAGAGTAGAATTTAGAATAGAATATAGAAGATCCAGAATATAGAATAGAAGCCTAATAAATAATTTTATTGATTGATAACATAAATGAATCAAAGTGGGCCAAATAATATGTATATGTACTTTGCACCACTTTGGGTTTATTTGAATAATTTCTTTCCCTAACTTTTTCATATTAAAAGTACCTTGAATCACAAATGGCCGTAGCACAGTACCAAGCTAGGAAAAAAAAAAAAAAGAAAAGAAAAAGAAAAAAGCAAACAAACAAAAACAAAACAAAAGAACAACAACAACAAAAAACAATGCTACAATTCAGAGCACTTACGACGTACCTCACACTGATAACTCTCTATTTTCCCAACATAAAAGACAAGCCATTACTGATAGTGAAAAAGCTAAATTATCTTCCTTCCCAAGCCCCTTTTTTCTTTTTGGCAGATATTTGGGCCTGCAAACTCAAAGCCTGGTATTATACTGAAAGTATTTCCTCACAGCTCTAGTTTCTGGTTCATAAACTAACATTTCCTCTTCCGACCTTAATAAATGTGTATTTCTGAGCCTGCATAAACAATATAGCATGGATCACGTCTACCCACGTACTTGCAACCGTAAGAGACTATCTCACTTATAAAGATTAACAGCAGATAGAGACAAACCCTTTTTGTCTGAGTGTAGGTGATACAAGTGAAAGGTGGTGATGGATGTGACCAATATCCTTTTTTACTGGGGATGGATTAAATGTGTCTAAGAGGTAGGCAATCCAAGAGGCAGAATGGTATTGTAAAAATACATGTGCTTGAGAATACTGCAACCCTTGTTTTGAATGTGTGGATGTTTGAATTTGTACCGAAAGTACTCAGAATGTATGAATCTCATATTTCTTTATAAAATAAATATGACAATATTAATTTAAAATGTTGAGATAAGAATGAAATTCAATTAGTGGCATATATAGACTCTCTGTAAGTATATAATCCCAATATTAGTCTGACTACCTGGCTTATTCCTGCGCTAAATAAACATTCAAATTACAGAGCCTACCCGTTCATTCCCTGATATCCTCACCTAGTGTAAAAGAAAATTGCTTTTTCCAACCTTGCATAGCTGTTAGGGGCAGATTTTACTCAATAATAAAAGACACTTGACTCCTGGTATTGTAACATACAGGACTTACATAAAGTCATAGCATTCTAGATTTATAGAGGTCATTTGAGAACTCATAAATCAAAAGTAAATGAGAGTGACCAAAAAAGTAAATGAGTAAGATGTACAGTCTCGATTAGAGTATAAATTGGAACAAACGCTTTGTGATTCAAAAGTGTTAAGAGCAGGGGCGCCCGGGTGGCTCAGTCGGTTAAGCGTCTGCCTCTGGCTCAGGTCATGATCCCAGGGTCCTGAGATGGAGCCCCATGTCAGGCTCCCTGCTCAGCTCCTCCCTCTCCCCCTGCTCATGCTCTCTTTCACGCTCTCTCTCGCTCTCTCAAATGAATAAATAAAATCTTTTTTAAAAAACTGTTAATGGCAAAAGTGTGATAACATATAATACTTTTCATGCATTTAAGACAAGGAATACTGGTAATAATGTCTTAGCCCAGAATACTCATATTTAAATGGCTGGAATATGTAAACATTGTCTTCATCCTACTTTAAAGTTTTCCCAGACATGTGAGTATTTGTGGGAGACATAGTCCTCATATAGAAGATGAAAGGGCCGTCTATTAATTTTTCCAAAACTTTTCTGCAGCCAGCATATGGGCATGTGGCTTTGAATTAAAGTGAGAACTCACCACAGAAAAAAAAGTGGCGTCAAAATCTGTTTTGTTGTTGGTGAGAGCCGGGGCATAGACTCCTCGCGGTAACAGGGGTGCACTGTGCAGCGGGCGGTGCTCAGCAGTGAAGATGCCATTGTCCTTATCCTACACCTTCCTTTGCACTTCTGTGAGCCATCCTATAGCTTTTAAATAATTTCCTTGCGTCAGCCATATTCAGTTTCTGTGGCCTACACATAAAAACCATGATGAGGGGCGGCTGGGTGGCTCAGATGGTTGGGCGTCTGCCTTTGGCTCGCGTCATGATCTCGGGGTCCTGGGATCGAGCCCCGCATCGGGCTCCCTGCTTGCAGGGGAGCCTGCTTCTCCCTCTCCCTCTACTCTTCCCCCTGCTTGTGCTCTCTCGCTCTCTCTGTCAAATAAATAAATAAAATCTTAAAAAAAAAAAAAACATGATGAGTGCAGGGGTATTTCAGTTCAGACAACCCACATATGTAATAGCTCCCTGTAATTACTAGTAAGCTTAATTACTAGATTCTTAAGATTATGGTATAAACTTTTTAAAAGTTTGATAATTATTCAATTATTTATGTAATAGATTTTCCAGGCACAGTGCCACTGGCTTGGGCATTGATATGAACCACATATATTGTCTGTCATTTCTTCCTATCGAAGCATAATATTTTTGTCCTTTTTTCCAAGCTTATTTCTAACTGACTACCCTCTTTGAGCCTGTTTGGCATGTTATTATACTTTTACGTACAAAGTGATTCCTAACTTGAGAAATTGGAGCTACAGGGAATGAATGAGATCTATATCATGCAGTGCCTCAAAGCTATTTGAGATTCTCGGTATGCAATTACACTATGTATTTTAGAGGATGGTCAATAATTTCATTTGGCTGTTTGGTCTAGTTGGTGTATGTAATGAGCCATATTTAGGACTGGTATTAGCTTTCTTCTTTGTATAGGAATCACTCAGTCTTGAAAAAATGATCTTTTTTTTCAGTTATTATCAAATCAGCATTATTGTCTTCTCCCTTGTGTTTTCTCAGCACTTTCTCAATGTGTCTCTCCGTGCCCTGTGGCCTAAACATCAAGCAGTATTCCTTATGTGTGAAAGGAGGTTTGTATTTCTAAGTACTAAGAACAATTTAAATAAATAATTGCTGAGAATGTTCCCAATCTGATGAAAAAGACAAATCCACAGACCCAATAAAGTCAGAAACTTAAGCAAAATAAACACAAAGAAAGCCACACAACATGATCATAGTATAATCAAATTGCTGAAAATCAATAAAAAAGTTAAAACCTAAAAAGCAGCCTGACAAAATTACAAATGAGGAACAATTTAAAATGTAAATGTGGACAGTGTGATACTTTTAAAATAATGCTAATTTACAAAGACAGGAACACTTTTGATTTTATAAGATAATATCTTTATTTTTAGATGTATGTGCTGAAGTATTTAAGGGTGAAGTATCATGAGATCTTCAACTTTTGAATGGTTTGGTAAAAAAATAGATGATAGATAGATAGATGATAGATAAAATATTAACAAGGGCACATGGATGTCCATTGTTCTATACTTTCAACTTTTCTGTAAGTTTGAATTTTGGGGGAAATGCCATCTTCATCCTCCAGGGCCTGAACAGATTTGTGAGATACAGATTCCCTGAAGCATGTGGGAGGGAAGAGATGGTGGAGAGCGAAACAAGAGTGTGGTGAAAAGCCTCAAACATTTGCTTAAGTGAGTTCTCCCTTAAGTGTTGCTAAACTCATGAAAAGCGTAGCCTTTTGATCAGTCCTTTTTCATGGAAATTAATAATGGTCTATGCTACACCTTAGTGATGCAGACAAGGCAATATGTGTGACTAGGGAAGTATGGAGACAGGGTACAGAATGAGGAATAAGCTCCCAGAAATTTCAGGGATCGTTGGGTGGCATTTGGTTTCTCAAGGGCCTATAGAATCACGATTCAGGAGTCAGGACACAACTAGCCTGGGAGCAGGGAATCCCAGATGACATGTATTATAACTCCCAAATTATTTTTATGAATAAGGTTTTGGTCATGCTACTTTCCTACTCTTAAATGTTGCTGCAGTGATTCTCATATTCCAACAGAATAAAGCTAATCGTTTTAGCCTGAAGTTATAGCTTCTCAATCATTGGCAACTAACACAATTTCTCACAGTTCTCCTTGACTTGCTGTATGCTGCAGCCAATCCAAATTACTCTCTGCCCTCTATTTCCTGACTCTGCACATATTATAGCTCTTACCTGGATGGGCTTCCCCTCTCTCACCAGCCAAATATTACCCCTGCTTAAACCAAGTTCAAATTCCACCTTTTCTAATGTCATCAACAAAGAACAGGCTTTTTGAACTCTCAGATGACAGTATCTGTTTCCTTTACCTGACACATCTCAAGTTTGTTTTGAAATATAATTTAAATGTATTTTGTTTTTTATGCTCTATTAGAGTTATAAAAGGAACTCAATAAATTTATAATTTTTAGAGATTTAGAAATAAGATAAAACATAAATTTGGAATACTAAAATAGCACCTTTATTAGTTAGTAGAAACTATTCAGGTTTGCAAATGGAGTGAGAACCAAGTATGTTTTAAATAATTGGTTAGCTTGCTTCAAAAGGAAAGTAAAACTGAGCCAGGTATGCCCAGATTCCTCCCATAGGTTCCAAATTATCCAAACAGGTGGTCACTCTCAGGAGTGGGGAAGCAGCATCTCTCTCTAAAACACACTTCCAGAAGGTCTGAGCTTACTAAAGGCAAGGATCACATCTGAATTCTCTTTCTCTCCCTCACTTTGCCAGCCATCGCACTTGCACCCTTGGTAGGCATTTGAGAAATGTTTGCTCCCTGATGAATGAATAAATTTGTGTCAATGCTCTTGAAAGAAACCAGAATATGTCATCCCAAAATATGCCTCTCTCACAAATTATTTTGAGCTGTAGACAGTTAAGAAGCAGCAGGAAGAGCTCTGTCTTCTCTTTTTTCTGCCTAAAGACCAGATTTAAAGTCTTCTTATGGGAGAGGACTTTAGACTTGTAATCAGCCCAGAGATGGCACCAGAGGAATCTGCAAACAAGCATTAGTTAAACTCACCCTTATCTTCTTAGTTTCTTTTCCACCATCAACTGCCCTAGTCTCGGGCCCTTTGGTCACAGTTTCACAGTTTATTACTCTTTGTTCAACTTAGTAGAAAAGCTGTTTGGTTTCTAATTTCTTTAGGTCTTTATGTTTCTTGTGAGGGCTCCCTGGTATGTATGAGATGCACGTGTGTATCTACTTTTTTTCCTCTTGTTAGGAGCCCCAGATCCTATATCAAAAGAAAGCCACACACCACACACTCAATTTCAAATGCTAAGAAGCAAAGTAGAAAAGGCAAATATAAATATAAGAATGGACAGGCAGTATCCACAACTAACTGAAGAGCACAGGTCCTGGCCAGTAAGACATTCAAATTAAAATAATAATATTAGTAAGTACTGCAATCGCTTACCAAAACCAAAAAGAAGACTGATGCAGCCCACAGGCTGCCCATAACATTAGCAGTAATTAGTTCTTGCATCAAGTTATTTGCATTTTTACCTTTCTCCTTCTAAATTGAAAGACGTCTAGAGGGGGAACCATTAAATCATAATCTATGTAAATATTCTCACTTGGAGTTTACTCTTCAGTGGCCTCGGGATCTGAAATGCCTTCTCTCACATTAAATTAATTTCAGACACTATCTAGATGTGAGAAAGTAATCCATTTGTTTATATATCTATCCACATCCGTATCTATATGTATTTTTTTTTTTTTTGGTCCAAGTTAACTTGTTTAGGCCGTTGAAATCATATCCTATCATACAGACTCTCATTTCCGCCTTATCTTCCTTTGTTCACCACCAGAACTGGCCCAGTAAAATGGAAATGTAAGAACACCCTGATGGTGACATAAAAGAAAGGAGCGGCAAAGAACAAATAATACAGACTAAATTATTTACTCTTAGACACATTCTCTCTTCTTTTTTTAATTAAGGATAATTAATGGGGTGCCTGGGTGGCTCAGTTGGTTAACCTTCGGCTCAGGTCATGATCTCAGGGTCCTGGGATCAAGCCCCTAGTTGGGCTCCCTGCTCAGCGGGAAACCTGCTTCTCCCTCTCCCTCTCCCTCTGCCTGCCGCTCCCCCTGCTTGTGCTCTCTCTCTGTCAGTCAAATAAATAAATAAAATCTTTAAAACAAAAAAAGGGTAATTATTATTATTATATTAGCTTCAGGTGCACAGCATAACAATTCCATATGTGTTTCTATTGTGAGATGATTGCCACAGTAAGTCTAGTTACCATCCATCGCCATACATAGTTATAAAAGTTTCTTTTCCTTGTGATAAGACCTTTTAAGATCCATTCTCTGAGCAGCTTTCAAATATGCAACACGCATTCTAATTCTTTTTGCAGGGCTGGCCAAATAACAACAAAAAAAGTGAGGTAGTGATTTTAATTTTCCTTTCCTTCCACTTTTTTTAATTGTGGTCTATTTGGAAGCTCTTTGGATGTACTTTCCTGACAACACAATCTCTGCAGAGGATCTCCTAATGAACCCCTTCTTCTCCTCTCTGTTAAAAAAGAAAAGAACAACAAAAACAAAATTCAATTGAGTAAATGTTAAAGATCTTCTTATTGGTTTTATTCAATGATTAATGAATTGGGCAACATCCCAGTTAGCAGATGGGAAGAGCTCTGAAGAGCTGTACAAAATGAAAGACTTTTATAGGCAGAAGGGAGCAGGACAAGGAAGTTACTAGCAGAGGGAACTGTTTGTGGCAAGGTCACCTTCCTTTAGGGGGTGGAGGAGCCTATGGAGGCAGATGATCCCATTAGTGCTGACCAAGTGATACACAGACCCACTGGTTTAAGACTCCACTCCTAGGAGAGGTTGAGACTGTAATTAACTTAGGTTTTAAGTCTTGGTTTTGTGATGTAGGCCTTTGCACAAATGACTCCATTTGGGGCCTGTTGTCTCTCTTTTAACACGACCATTTTTAAAACAGGATATGCATGTCCAGTATCTAAAAGGGACCCTGGAAATCTTAGTAGATTTCAGAAGTAGGACTCCTGAAACCACAGTAGCATGGGTTCGAAGAGAAGCAACTTAAAATCTTTATCTTTGGGGAAAAAAATTTCAGATGTTCAGAGGTCTACCAAAGTCTCAGAAACTTGAAGATAAAATTAAATTCTCAATGATGAACAAAGCATTTTGTCAAAAGATCAAGCAAAACCAGATGACTATTTCAGTTGTGTTTTATATCCTACATCCAACTCCAGCACATTTCTGATAACTATATAAAATAACAAAATACTTGGACAGAACAGCCTCGTTAATAACAGCCATCTTAATAATAACTTTACCTTGAACCTTGACTTATTAATGTCTTGCCTTGTCCTCCCCAACTCTTCCAGAGCTCTTAAATGAGGACTTAGAACTTCCCATTACCATAATTTATGTTCACTCCGCTTTCATTTTTCTTAGTAGCACTTAACCACTGTCTGATATTATCTTCTTTTTTGGCTTGTATATTTTTCTACCGTTCTCCAATATAAGCTCCTTAAGGGGAGGGACTTCATTCATTCATGGTTGATTCTCCATCTCTACAAAATATTCTTAATAAAAGCTCAATAGATATTTGCCAAGTGATTGTAAGTAAAGGCAAATTTACTGAGAGAAAGATGGTGGGAAGGAATGAAGATAAAGCTTCAGAGAGTCTTCATGTGGCATCATTTCATATGCACAAAATTCATCAAAAAATAAGAAACCACAATGCCTAAAGGGGATGCTATGGATTGAATTGTGTCCCCCCAAAATTTGTAGGCAGAAACACTCATCCCCAGAGTGACAGTGTTCAGAGATAGAGCCTTTGGGAGATAATTAGCTTTAGATGAGGTCATGAAAATGGGGTAGGGGGGTGGGAGGATGGGTTGGCCTGGTGGTGGGTATTGAGGAGGGCACGTTCTGCATGGAGCACTGGGTGTTATGCACAAACAATGAATCATGGAACACTTCATCTAGAACTAATGATGTAATGTATGGGGATTAACATAAGAATAAAAAAGAAAGAAAGAAAGAAAGAAAGAAAGAAAGAAAGAAAGAAAGAAAGAAAGAAAGAAAATGGGGTAGAGGGAAACCAGAATATGTCACCCCAGATATGCCTCTTGGACATAAAAAATATTTTATGCTGAAAGCAGGTAAGAAACAGCTAATGCAGAAAAAACTCCTCTTTTTCTGCCTGAAGGAAAGATATAAATTCTCCTTTTACTGAAGACTCAGTCTTATCAGCCCAGAGATGGACTCATAAGAGTCTGTAAACAAACCTGAATTCCATTACTTTCATCGCAAACATTGACTTTCCCACAAGTTGCCACCCTTGGAAGCCTACAACTACTTTCCTTTTTCTGTCATTTCTCTACAGATTTATTGCTTTTTGTTGAAGGTACTATATAAGCTGTAGTTCTAAATCATCATTTTAAGTCATTTTTGGTTTTGGTTTCTCCCATGTGATGTGCACTGCATCTGCTAATAAACTGGTTTTCTCTTGTTATTTGTTAGAGTCCCAGCTGAAAACCTAAGATGAGTAGAGGTCACTTGTGTCTTACATATGGGGCCCTCAAGATGGGATTAGTGCTCCTATAAGAGGAGACACCTGAGAGTTTGCTTACTCACCCCAGGTCTTTTCTATTTCCCCATCTCCCCCACACTCACCTAGGAAAGGCCATATAAGGACACAGTGAGGAGGCGATCTGCAACCCAAAGAGAGAGCCCTCACCAGACACCAACCCTGCTGGCACCCTGACCTTGGACTTCCAGAACTGTAAGAAATAAATTTCTGTTGTTTAAGCCACTCAGTTGTGATATTTTGTTATGGCATCTCTTGAGCTAAGATAGTGGACATAGTTGGAGCAAAATTAGAACATCCTTATTATGATAGCTTTATGAATTATTAGAACCATTTTGGAGAGTAAGCTACAAATCAAATCAAGAGAAATCCTGCATTTCCATCCCTAGGAATTTATCAAATGGGAAGTGTTCCACAGGTGAAAAAAAATTTTAGTAATTATTTCTAAAGATAAAATATTGAAAAACAACGTAAATGCCCAACATCAGGATTGTGTATATATATATATATACACACACACATCTGCACACACATATATATGTATACGTATATATTATATACGTATACATATATAATGTTACATCAACCTGATAGAACATTATGTATCCCTGGGGCGCCTGGGTGGCTCAGTCGTTAAGCGTCTGCCTTCGGCTCAGGTCATGATCCCAGGGTCCTGGGATCGAGCCCCACATCAGGCTCCCTCCTCGGCGGGAAGCCTGCTCCTCTCTCTCCCACTCCCCCTGCTTGTGTTCCTGCTCTCGCTGTCTCTCTCTGTCAAATAAATAAATAAAATCTTTAAAAAAAAAAAAAAAAAGAACATTATGTATCCCTAAAATTATCACTGTGAAATGTATGTGGATAAGTGGAAAATATAAAACGTATTTCAAGTCATAGACGAGAATTTGATTGACCTCACCACTGGGAAATCTATTAGTGTTGTATGAAACTTCTCGGGGATTAAAGGGAAAAGTAACACTGGATGTGAGTCCTGAAATGCTCTCAGGGTCTTGGGAAATTAAGGGTCAGGAAACACAGGGCAGCGTAATGCCCTCCTGAGTAGAACTACTGAGGTGCCTGCCCCCCTCCCCCAGTTCCATCTCTTTTCCTGATGCAGAAGCTAGAGTTTTATCAGTTCTATTTAACCTCACCCTTGGCATCACCAAGCCCTCTCCCCTTGAGAGTGAACTGGTTGGTTTCTCCCCGGTTCTTACTGCATTTTTACTTTGCTGAAGTGTGTATTCATGGCTTCTCACATAGAAGCCTCCCACTCT
>NC_138378.1:85794004-85836526 GCF_054177405.1 Leptonychotes weddellii
GCCTGTAGTAGCCCTCGTCCCTGCAATTTCCAGATTGTGGCTTTTCCTCCAAGTGACAGTCATTTAAATAAATATTTTGCTTTCCACTTTAGTGAAAAGGAATTTCAATTATTTAATGATGTAATTTTGTTAATATTTAGCAAGTTTTTAAAAGTATCATGGGGGCGCCTGGGTGGCTCAGATGGTTAAGCGTCTGCCTTCGGCTCAGGTCACGATCCCAGGGTCCTGGGATCGAGTCCCGCATCGGGCTCCCTGCTAGGCAGGGAGCCTGCTTCTCCCTCTGCCTCTGCGTCTCTCTCTCTCTCTGACTTTCATGAATAAATAAATAAAACATTTAAAAAAAAATTAAAAAAAAATAAATAAAAGTATCATGGAAAATACCTGGGGGTTATGAAATCTTTTGAGGAAATATGCCAGAATTGGTATTTAGGGTTTGTTTTTTTTCCCCTAATCATGCAAGTACTTTCTGTTTATGATAAAAAGTATAGACAAGAGAATAAGAAATTGATAGAAAATAAGACAGGATTCAGATGCCACTGAACCAAGAGTAATAGTGTTTAAACGTTGGTATGTTTTTCCTTTTTTATACATCTTGTTTTAGAGTGCCACAAATACATTTTCATTTTTTAAATATACTTGTGTATTTATCTGTGTTGTTGTTTCTTGGCCCACATAATTTTAATGTCTGCATCAAATTATATATAATTTTAATATTTCATAGCTTTATCTACTTATATTCAGATTGTTTTTGTTTGTGCATATCCTTTGTTGTATAGACAAGGAAGCTCTTTGCATAAATATTGGTTTGTATTTTGTATGAGCTCCTAAGGATAAATTTCAAAGTAGAATTACCAGGTCAAACATGATGAATAATTTAATTCTAATTATTATATTGTCCAATTGTTTTCTAAAATTCTTTTCTTGCTCCTGGAACTGCATTGAGCTGCCTCCAGGAGATATTGAAGAATGTGACAAGAAGTTTACAATAGACATTCTTAAAGTGGGTCTGGCCACCGAGCAGATACTTTAGGATGGCATTTCTTTTAAGCTTCTTGCCTACACATATAAGAAATTCAGTTCAGTAGCAAATTCCTGCACATACAAGAAAACAGAAAAATCGACTTTCCTTCCTTAAAGCATAATAATCCCTTTGTCATAGATGAAGTTTTCTATCTTCTCATCTAAAATATTTCATTTTATTGAGCCTACATGGTAGAAACCCAATAAATAAATCAGCCGCATACATAATAAATGAAAAGCAAGTAGTCATTATTCTGCACAGAGCACACAGATGCATTTTTTCTTTGGCTGATTTTTTTTTTTTTATTTAAATGTGTTAATGTGGCAGCTTTGTCTGTTAGTTCCACCCATCCTTCCCATGCTCCTGTTACTACTTGAGTAACATATTGATGTTACCTGCTTGGTCCCTATAGGCACATGAGCTTTTGAATGTTGGGCAAGTACACTATTACTTGGTTAATTCACTACATGCTCTAAGTCTTTGTTCAGAAAATATAATCATTGAAGATATAAGGCTAATTTTTTTAAGTTATAATGCATATTTTCTGGTCTGTAACACCACTTTCTGAGGTCTCTCCAATTTGGAGCCCTTTCCAATTCAGATGTGCTGGCTTTTCAAGGATAGCAGCTCTGTCTATGAACTTCCTCTAAGCAAATGTCCTCACAAACCCAGAGTCCTGTTGCTTTTTCTAAGGATGGCCTGGCCTTCATTTGTCAAAATATGAATGTATAAATATCTTTATGAAATTCAGTATTAGGGCAAAGAAACGACTGAAAAATAAAAATATAGTAATTAGAAGGAACTAAACATTTAAAGGAGACCTTTCTTTTTCTTCAAGACAAGAACCTGTTTCTTCCAGTCTCATCTCCAACATGTAAAGAGCTTCAAAAGTGCTACCCCCATCTTTCCCACAACAAAAAAACCTGAACGAACTAAAAATATCAATGATTTTCCTTACACTAATCAAAAAGTAGACATGTGGGGCAAATGGACTCCCCCAAATCTAAAGGAACAGGCAAATACAGAAAACCATAGCTGAGATTAACAAATCTGAAGTAGAAGCCACTGGAGTCATAAACTAGTAGAAACATTTAATGGTAATTTTGATAAAATGTTAGAGGCTGTGTGTTAAAGGGAAAAATTCCTGGACACCTTCAGTCTTCGATGGATCCCCCCCATCTCATAGGCTTAACTTCCAGGTAACCCACCATTCTCATGATGAAGAGTCAAGAAAAATCCCCACACGTCTCTGGAAGTGGGAGGGTAGAAGGAGCAATTCTGAAATACTCCCAGAGCATTCTCTCTGATAGAGGCTTACTCTCCAAAGGGAAAGACCTTAACAGAACCTTATCCCACTAGGGGAAGGGCATTTATCCCTGACTAATCCTGTCTTGCCTTCCTGTCTCACCTAAGGGGACAGGAAGATAAGAAACCTTTGTGAAAGTCACAGCCCGTGGACATAGGCTCACTAAATCACTGGATTTAATCATAAGGTTCTGGAAACCTTTCCCTCTCCCATACCTAATCAACACATCATTGGGGATCCAGTGTAATAAAAATGGACTGCAGCTATAGTAGCTGTAAGGTACAGACTCTATTTAAGAAGTTCTTAGACAAGGGGCGCCTGGGTGGCTCAGTCGTTAAGCGTCTGCCTTCGGCTCAGGTCATGATCCTGGGGTCCTGGGATCGAGCCCCGCATCGGGCTCCCTGGTCAGCGGGAAGCCGGCTTCTCCCTCTCCCACTCCCCCTGCTTGTGTTCCCTCTCTCACTGTGTCTCTCTCTGTCAAATAAATTTTAAAAATCTTTAAAAAAAAAGTTCTTAGACAAGCCCGAAGACAAGAGGAGAGATAAAAATAAGGACCCTCAAGGAATTTGAAGCCTATGGCACCTCAATTTACAGCAAATATAACATAGCCCAACCCCTAGCCAGGTGAACATAAAACTTCAAACTAAAGACCTATTTACCTCAGACCCTTTTGCCTGATACATAATGTCTAGCTCTGAACAAGAAATTACACAGCATGCTAAAAGGCAAGAAAAACACACAGAAGATACAAAACAAATATCAGAATCAGACTTTGATATGATACAGATTTTGGAATTATCCAATAGAAAATTTAAACTAATAGAGTCTGGCTGTGCTAGAAAAAGCAGATAACATGCAAAAATAGATGGTTAGAGCAAGCAGATAATAGATAACTGAAAACTTTAGGAAGAAGTCAAAGCTAATGCTAGAACTCAAAATACTGTAACAGAAATGAAGAATGCCCTTGATGGAATGATCATTACAGTGGGCATAGCCAAGGAAATCATCAGTGAGCCTGAAAATTTGTCAGGAGACTTTCCACGCTGAAATTCAAAGAGAAAAGATAATTTTAAAAAACAGAACACAATGTTTAAGAACTGTGGAACAATTTCAAAAAGTGTGATATTAATGTAATTGAAATACCGAAAGAAAGAAGAAATATTTGAAGATCAGAGAAGATGTTTTTCTGAAAATAATAGCAGATCCAAAACTACATATCTATGAGGGTTAGAGAACACCAAGCCAGAAATATATCATAAAATCTGTATCTGCCCATATCATATTCAGAGTTCAGAAGACCAAAGACAAAGTGAAAATCTTAAAAGAAGCGGCAGTGGGGGACTTGTCTATAGAGAGAAAAGGTTAAAAAAATATAGCTGACTTCATAGCAGAAGCCATGTAAGCAAGAAAAGAATGGAGTGAAATATTTAAAGTGTTGGAGGGGAAAAAAACCACACCAGCCTAGAATTCTAGATTTAACAATAGTATCTTTCAAAAGGGAAGAAGAAATAAAGATTTTCTCAGGCAAGTAAAATATAAGGTGACTTTTGGCCAACAGACCTGTCCTGTGAGAATTGTTAAGTTCTTCAGAAGAAAAATGTCGAACTCTGATTTATATCAACGAAAGAACATCAAAAAATAAAAGTAAAATGATTTTTTAATTTTTCTAATTCTTAACTGATCAATAGATACCTGTTTCTTCAAAGTAATGAAAGCAACAATGTATTTATTAGATGATTATAGCATACAGATAAAGGAAATGAATGACAGCAAAGTAATAAGGGTTTGGAAAGAGGAGCTAGAAGCACATTTATAGGAAACTGCACCACCCTTGAGGTAGTACAGACTATTTGAAAGCAGACTTAGGTAAATTGTAAAGGTACATTTCAAGTTCTAGGAATGCTACTAATTTTTTAAAAAGTATAATGAATATACTAAGAGGAAATAAAATGGAATCATATGAAATTTTCAATTAAAACCAGAAAAGGTAGAAAAGGAATTAAAAAAAAGGATGAAGAACCTGTTCAATAAATAGAAAAGAGTTACAAACATAGTAAATAATAATCCAACTATATCAATAACCACGTAAAGTGTGCTCTAAATAAATTAAAGATAGAAACCATCAGAATAGATAAAAAGCAAGACCTAACTAGATGTGTCTAAAAGATCCACTTCAAATATAAAAACACAGATAGATTAAAATCAAAGGGATGAAGAAAGATATAATATGCTAACACTAATCAAAAGAGTTAGAATAGCTGTATTAATTTCAGATAAAGTAGACCTCAGAACCAGGTATATTATCAGAAATACAGAGGAGCATTAAACAATTATAAAAGGGTCAACATTCCAAGAAGACCTAACAATCTTGAGCATGTATGCACCTAACAAAAGCCATCAATATAGTGTGGCAAAAGCTCAAAGAAATGTAAGGAGAAACAAAAAAATCCACTATTATACTTGGAGACATTAACACCCCTCTAATCGATAGATCGAACACGCAGAAGTTTATTAAGGATATTATTGACTTGAGCAGCACTATCAATCAATTGGATCTAATTGATATTTATAGCATATTCCCCCTAACAACAGCTGAATACATTGTTATCAAGCTCACCTATAACACTCACTAAAATAAACCACTTCTGGTCCATATAACACAGCTTAACAATTTTAAAAAATAGAAATCATACAAACTATGTTCTGAGACCACAGTGGAATTGAACTACAAATCAGTAACAGAAAGACAGCTGGAAAATTACCAAACATTTCTCAATTAAACAACACATTTCTCAGTAACACATGGATTAAAGATGTCTCAAGAGAAAGTTTTAAAAATTAAAGCAAATGAAAATAAAACTTATGAAAATGTGTGGTTGCAGCAAAAGCAGTTCATAGATGGACTTTTATAGCATTAAATGCATATATTAGGATAAATGAAGGAGCTATTCAATACTCCAAACCTCTATCATAGGAAACTATAAGCCTAAAGCCAGCAGAAAAAAAAGACATAATAAAAATATAACAGAAATTCATGAAATTGAAAACAGGAAACCAATGGAGAAATTCAATGAAACGAAAAGGTTGTTCTTTGAAGAGATCAATTAAATTGACAAAATTCTAGTCAAGCTTACAGTAACAAAGAGAAGACACAATTTAGTAATATCAGAAATAAAAGAGGAGTTATCACTACTGATTCCATAGACATTTAAAAGATAGAAAGGAGGGGGTCCTGGGTGGCTCAGTCAGTTAAGCGCCCAGCTCTTGGTCTGGCCTCAGGTCATGATCTCATAGTCGTGAGATCCAGCCCTGTCTCAGGCTCAGTGCAGAGCCTGTTTAGGATTTTCTCCCTCTCCCTCTATCCCTCCCCGCCCCCTATTTCCACACATGTGCTCTTTCTCTCTCTTTCTCAAAACAAAACCAAAAAAAAAAGGATAATAAGGAATACTATGAACAACTCTATACCCACAAATATGAGAACTTAAGTGAAATGGACCAATTCCTTAAAAGATGCAAACTACCGAAACTCACACAAGGAGAAATACAGACTGTATCTATTAAATAAGTTGAATCAATAATTAATAACCTTTCAAAAAAGAAGGCAAAGCACCAGATGCAGATAATATCACTGGGGAATTCTACCACACATTTAAGGAAGAAATGATTCTAATTCTCTATAATCTGTTCCCAAAAATATAACACAGGGAACACTTCCTAACTCATTCTATGAGGCCATTACCCTACTACCCAAACCAAACAAAGCCATTTCAAGAAAGGAAAACTACAGACAAAAATCTCTAATGAATACAGATGTAAAAATCCTCAACAAAATATCCAAAAATATACAGAAAAGAATTGTACCATGGACAAGTGGGATTTTTGCCAGGTATGCAAGTCTGGCTTAACACTTAAATATTAATTAATGTAACCCACTAAATTAGTAGGCTCATATGCTTATTTAAATTGATTCAGGATATGAATTTAACAAAGTTCATACCATACCCATTTATAATTAAAAGAACTTAGTAAACTAGTAATAGAGAAAAACTTTCTCTATTTGATAAATTATGTCTACAAACAACTTATACCCAGCATGACACTTAATGGTAAGGAAATACACACATTCCCGCCAAGACTGAGAACAAGACAAGGACATTCCCTCTCACCACACCTAGCCAATATTGTGTTGGAAGTTCAGCTGACAAGAAATATGAAATATAACAAGAAAAGTAAGTGAAAGGTATACAGAATGTGAAGAAAGCACTAGTATTGTCTGGATAGCCACATTAAACGACAACAACGACAATGAATCTAGACACAGACCTAAAACTTTGCACAAAAAATTAATCCAAATGGATAACAGATAAATGTAAACAAATAAGCAAACAAAAGCAAACAAAACCGATAAACAAACTAGAACACTTCTAGAAGAAAACAGGAAATCATCTGGGCTTGTTTTTAAATAAAACATCAAAAAGCACATTCCATGAAAGAAAATAATGTGGACTTTACCAAAATTAAAAGCTTCTCTGCAAACAAACATAACTTAATAGGATGAAAACACAAGTCACCTATTGGGAGAAAATATTTGAAAAACACAGATCTGATAAAGAACTGGTATCCAAAGTGTCCAAAGAACTCTTAAAACTCAACAATAAGAAAATAAACCCAATTAAAATATGGGCAAAAGAACTGAACAGACACCTCATAAAAGAAGATATTCAGAAGGCAAATAAGCATATGAAAATATGCTCACCATCATTTGTTATTAAGGAATTGCAAATTAAAATAGCAATGAGATACCACCACTATACATCTATTAGAATGGCTAAAATCCAAAAAAGCGACAATAATAAATGCTGTCAAGGATGAATAGCAACAGAAACTCTTTCATTGCTGTTGGGAATGCAGTATGTCACAGTCACTTTGAAATACAGCATTGCGGTTCTTACAAAGCTATATTTAATGTTCTTCTACCTCCTGCCTCTAATGTGCTTCTAGGTATTTACCCCAACTGATGTGAAGATGTATTTCCCACAAATACCTACATCCTATTTTTTAATATCAGCTTTATTTATAATCACCAAAACCAGGAAACAACCAAGCAGTCCCTCAATAGCTAAAAGAAAGACCTGTCTCTTGTCAGCAGCGATTAACTTAGTAATGGTTTATCTATACACTGGAAATATCCACAACAAAGTTTCAATGATTTCACATCAATTATCTACTCTCCCCAAAATAAAATTTTAACAAAAATCACATAGCTTCATTGGCTACTTATTCTGATAGGAGAATAAAGAAAGTAAAGCTCATCCATCCTGAGAATTATCAAGCAGGAAAGGATCTCGCTAGTATTCTTGTTCCACAGCTATTAGGAGAACCATGGGAATGTGTGTTTATTATAACAATAGCTCATGTGGAAACAAGAGATTCTCTGCATTGTCTTGTTCTACACAATAGAAAGACTCCTATTTGTGAAGCTCTTATGTCATGATGAGGTTGTTGAGTTTAATTCCCATAGTGTATATTGGCAATGCAGAAAAGGAAGCACTTCCCAAGCTTCATTCCCTGGCTTCTTTTTCTAGAGCGTATTTTGTAAATTACAGTTTCTGCATACTATATATTCTCTAGTGGCCTGCTATAGCTAATACAGTTCCCAAAAGTGCATAATGACTCCCAAGTTGCAGCTTAAAGAGTGGAGAATTATAATGAATAATGAAAGAGTGAAAATACACCCGGGTTCCCTTGCCTGGGGGGAGGGGAGGGGGCTGTGGCTGGCCCTCTAATGGTACCAGATGAAGTGCAAAGCATCAGCTTCAGATTTGTTCCCCACAGCTTCCCAATGTAGAAACAGATCCTAGAGATACGCACTGAATAGGACAGAGAGATTATTTTCATTCATATTCTTTGCACCTGATCTGCAGATATCATTATTATGACAATACCTTAGTCCAATATTGAAGTCACAGACGTGCTTTTAAACTACAAAGCACTTTTAAGATGTCTCTAAGTCTCCCTGCTTAAAGGCCTAAATCTTCTCACTAAACAAACAATAAAATATATTATATTGGCCTGTGTTTGTTTCTGAAAATACTGGCAGGATCACTCTGGCAATAAAAGATGAGTGGTTAGAAATGCGAAGTAGAGAGGCCACTGTGAGATCCCTCAAGGACAGACACTGGGAATTCACCGATGTTATCAGCAGGATTGTCCTATAATGTTGGCAATATTTACATCAAAGACATGGAAACACCATGTGACTTGCAAAAAAGCGTCCTGGAAACAAATAAAGAAGTGGCGCTATAGGAAATATAGGAATTAAGAGATGAAAAAGGAGTTTGCCTGTTTGGGTAGAAACCAGAGTTGGCTCTCAACAGTGTGGCTATAGACCGCTATTTCTCCGATCCAGTCACCAGGCTCATCATGCCCTATACCTGACCCAACCAATACCTGACTGCCTCCAGAAATGACAGGGTCTCATTATCCCAGGTATCTGTCCATTTCCAGTACTCAAAACTAGACCATTCCACAGTGAGCCGGCTATATACCCTCACCTTGAATCCTCTGGCTCTGTTCTGTCCACTCTCTTACACTGTGTTAATGTTCTTGAATCTTCTTGGCCTTCATTCATTGATACATATTTCTCCTGCATTGTGGTATTCTTTAAAAGTTGATTACAGATTTTGACATTCATACTTTTATTTTTTAACATTTTAAAATAAAATATATTAAAAATTTTTAAATAATACATTAACAGTAAAAAGGTTACCTTCTTTGACTGTCCTCTTTCAAATTAGATCCCATCTTCCAGATGCCATAGCAAATGACTACTACTATTTTTGCTTCACTCAAAGGTTCTTTTTTATATTTAGACAAGCAAATAGAAATCTATATTCCTTTTCCCCTTTTGTTACGTAACTGGTTGTAACCACAGCATTGTTCTGCACTTTGCTTTCTTTGTTTTATTTTGTTTGTTTTTATTTAATAAGAGCTTACCCGATCAGATCAGTCCCACTCAGGATATTCTCACCTTTGATTAACTTAAAGGCAACTGATTAGGGGCTTTAATTACACCTGCAAAATCCCTTTCAGAGCAAACTTATAACTTGCACAATCACAGGAATGATAGCCCATCACTTTTACTATATTTATTGGTTAAGCATGTTATAGGTCTAGCCTATACCCAAGGGGCTGTGATTATACAAGGGCATCGGTCATTAGGGACCTCCTTAGAATTCTGGCTACCACAACTATATCTCCTGAAGTGCAATTTTGAAAGAAATTGACAAAAGGCCCTTCCTAGACAATTATAATTTCAAAAAGCAGTACATTCATATTTTCTTATGGGCCTCACCAGTATTGTATGTTAATACATTTTGGAATGGTATCAGTCTGATAGGTGAATTGGGGGTTTCTCAGTATACTTTTAATTTTCTTTCTCTTATTATAAATGAGATTCAGTACTTTTCATACGTTTAAGGACTGTTTATATGTTATTTTCACTAATATTCTTTTATTTCTTCTCCCATTTCCCCCATTGGGTTTTTAGTCTTTATCTTATTTATTGAAGAATATTTTTAAATATTAGAAGGATTAAATCTTTGTCTATGATAGAAGCTGTAAACATTTCTTACAACTTTACAAGTTTGCTATTATTTTTTTTAACTGTGGCAATCATTTATTTTGTAATGATGCAAAAGTTTTTATTTTTATGTTAGAGTCACTATATATATATTATTTTAGTCTGAATAATAGTTGATGTTAAAAAAAGAATTGACAATCTTTTCTTATAGAGTGACTTATGGTTGTATGATTTTCACTTACATATTCCATATATTGGGAATTTCCTGAAATATTATATTAAATATAGATCTGTTTTCAATAGGCTATACATAATTTGCATTTTTCCATCTGAATGAACTTATAGAAAATTGTATTTTCAAAAGATAGCTGCATGATTTTCTTAAGATGAAACTTGAAACCTGCAATATGGCTTTCTATCTCAGGAAATGTGTCTTTGGAACCTTAGGTCACCATGCAAGCAATCTAACAGCCCTGTGATTGCCTTGGTGGAGAAACAGTGTGGTGAAATTACATAAAGAGACAGAGATACCAATGAGCCCCAGCTCTTTCAACATCCAGCTCTCAGCCCAGGTACTAGATATATGAGTATAGAAGCTTTTGAGATGGCTCCAGGACTAGGCTGACTCTGAACTCCACAGCTGAGATGCTCCCAAATACCTAATCCACAGAAATCATGAGTGATTAGAAATAATTGTTGTTTTAAACCACTTAATTTTGGGATGATTTGCTAACACAGCAATAGCAATCAGATTTTTCTTGTGTTTTTTTTAATTTAAAAAAATTAATTCTCCTAGTTCTGTCACCAGAAACATTCCAAATTTTAAACTTCTATTTATCTAACCACACTGGATAATAGCACCAAAGATAAATAATAATGCTAATGGAAGGCATCTTTCTTTTGTTCCTGCCTCTAGCCAAAATGTTTTTAGGGTTTCTATATTAAGTAAAATGATGTCTTTGAAGCAAAAGAAATAGTTCAAATGGTATCAAAGTATCTATACATTCCTTGTTTTTTAAATGAATGCTCCATCCTACAAATATATCACTGAACTTCTGGTATTTTTCACTTTGAATGCTCAGAGCATATACTCTGTTGACCAAATTCAGCTGCAGGGACCACATTCAGATTTTCCTAATTGTGACTCATATACTTTGGCTGTGCTAAATGCTGTAGGAAACTGGATTATTTATATACTTTTCATTGTAAACTATTTCCTATTCAATGTTACCACATGTAGAAAAGAAGTCCTTATCCCTGTTTCGTGCACACATCTCCAAGGTGCTCCTTTAAGAGAGATGTTAAACTGTGACCCTCAAAGAGTACTGTGTGATATTTAAATGCTGTACATAACTGCAGAGGAAACAATTTCTCCTTTTCTCCTTTCCCTGGAGTTAATATGTAATTTTGAGAAGCATGCTATTTGTTTAGAGTATTAACTGAGTGGCATATTGAGAATATTTAAAATGCGTGAGTATTCTATTTACATCAAATGTGGGAATAGTGTTTTTATATTTCAGGAAATTTTCTGTGCCAAGATGCAGAAAAAAAAGATTATTTATGAAATTCAGCATTACATATCCTGGTGTTACTTTGGGGAATCATCTATTTTATTCCAGGTTTCAGCAATTTATAGAGATGACAAAGAAGATAAAGGAAAGCTTTAGATGCAAATAGCTACACGTGTTAATGAGGACATTGTCCCATTGTGAGGTACCAGGAGGATTTCACACAATCTGCCTTCAGGTAAGAATATTAAAATCCTATATAGTCAATAATTCCTATGGGTTTTTTTCTTAAAATGTTTATGGAATCGAGATTTTGTAGTTCTTTAGGAATAGATACCAATTATTCAATCTTTGCTTTCAGCCATTAAAAAAAAAAAATCCAAAATATATCACTTTCATTGCAGAGTAAAATTTTTCACTTAATTAACCTAATTTTCACCTAATAATTCACCTAATCAGTGAATATCAACTCTCTACTATAACCCCGTGTTATTTCATTTATTTAATGATGGCTATCATCTCCCCTTCCCTCCCGAGTTAACACAACTCTTGGCTTCCTTTACTTTCATTAAGTAATTTAGTAATGTTCAATGAATGCCTAGTTTGTACCAGTTTATATATTTAACTGTTGGAAATATGACATAACTGAAAAAGACAAGGTCCCTACTCTTACAATAAATATCTGTGGAATAAATAAAGGCTTGGACGAATGATCATTTGTTATTATTATTGCTATTTTTTGGAGTCATTTTTGCACCCTCTGGTGTTTAATAAACATAAATTTGTTTAATGAGGGTATGACAGAAGAGTATCCAAACAAATACTTAGGATTCAGAACCAGTGTATCAATTCAATATCAGTTTTATTCTAAAAATCAAATAGAAAAGAATATCTGGAGTTTTGTTGATGAGAGGGAGAGAGAGAGAGAGAGAAAAAAAAACATAAGACCAATCTTTTGATGGACATATAGCAGAGGAGAACAAGAAAATGGGATAAACAGAAAGGAGCAAAAGAAAGTAAGCACTGACAATGGAAGGGAGAAAAGCATTTCAGAGATAGAAAAACAAAATGGTGTAGATCATTGAAGTTCAGTGAGCAGTGCATTTCAAGCACTGAGACTTGGTCCATGGAGGCAGATACAGAAAGCAAGTCCAGGAGAAGAAAGCTGGAGAAAATAGCTTCAGATCTCACATGATGTCACAGGTTACTCTGAGAGACCAACTTTTTTTTTTTTTTTTTTTTTTTTAGAGATAGAAAGAGTGGCAGGGGCGGGGGGGAAGCAGAGGGAAAAGGTCAAGCTGACTCTACACTGAGCCTGACATGGGGCTCTATCTCACAACCCTGAGATCATGACCTGAGCCAAAATCAAGAGTTGGATGCTTAACCAACTGAGTGACCCAGGCGCCCTACAACTTTTTTTGATAGCTTCATGTGTGTAAGATTGGTCTTCCTCCAAATTTGTAAGTACCTGTCCCAAGATCAGAGACTGCATTTTAGTTTTACTTGAATCTTTCACAACCTCTGACATACAGATATTGTCAGATAGGATTCTCTTGAAAACATGCTGACTTATCTCTTCCATTAGTCACATTACTTCATGGTCTTCTGTCTTCCCTGACTTTTCTTAGTTCATGAATTTATCTTTTCAGTTTCTGGCATAACTTTCTGTGCTAAATATCCTCTTTAATATTTCCATTTCTTGTTTTCTTTTTCTACCTTTGAAAATCTCAATCCTTATGAAGATGAGTAGTCAGAGTGAGTTGCTGCCATTAGCTGAAGCTGGATCTACATTAAACAACTTAAGATAAGGAGCTAATAAGTGTATTAGAGTCCCTGCAATATAAAGAATAGATTAAAAAATTTTTTAGCACTTTGAAGCTGACTCTATTTACTAATACATCAGATTTTGACTACTAAGACAGTATATTTTGATGATCTGGCATTTAAATATCAATTTAAATTTACTCAGAAACATCTGGAAGGTACATGTCTCCTCTGTTGCCATGTAAGTTAGTTTTACCTCTGTTTCTCCATTCCCACACCTAGAGTCATCCTGGCATTTACTATGAAGTCGTTCTTCTGATTATAAAACTCTAACCTTATATGTCTTGATTATAATATTTGAACTCTGTCTTGTTCCTGAGAATCTTGTTCTCAGTTCCTCTATTCACCTAAACAGACCAGTTTGTTTTATTTGCCTGTGTTCCTATCTTGGTGCTTTGCATGGTATCTCTGAATTCTCTAGAACTAGAAAACAAAAGATTGTGGGAAATTATACAAACCCTGTCTGGATCCTGCTTTCCTATCTTCCCTATAGAACAGAAGCCTCAAGATGCTAAAGGAAGGACAGCAAAACCTTTCACTCTGACAGCATTTGTGAAGACCCATCTTGGGCAAAGGGCAGGAAACTCTTGGGGCCGGGCACTTGCACATCCCTGCTCGTTGGGGAGGGGCAGGATCACTGAGAAGGCCCCACTCCAAGGATTCAGGAAAACAGCACTCAACTAAGGCTGAGAATGAAAAAGAACAGTAAAGAATACTGCCCTCTCCCCAAACCTGCCTAGTAAGAGTCGAGCAACATGTAACAGCCATCTACTGCTGGGGATGGTAGAAGAGCATGGAGAGAGAGCCTCTCTGAGCTCGAGGTGCAGAGAGAAATCATGAAGTTGAGGGTGGAGCACGCACTGAAGAAAACTCTCAACCAGCTGGCTGGTCCCCACGCTAAACAGAATGTAATGCCATAGGACTTTGAAGTCTATAGTATGCTTAAAGTAACAGTAGGGACAACAAAACCAAACCCAGCAAATACCTATTCAATTGACTATACCTTATCCCACAATAAAAGAAATGTGCCCATTTTCTGGCATGAATTTTATTTATCTCTGTCTTCACTGCCTTACACAAGGTATCTGGCTTCAACGAAAACTTATATGAAGCATAAAAAAAAGAAGTAGAACAAAATACTGAAAAAGAGGGGTGCCTGGGTGGTGCAGTCAGTTAAGTGTCCAACTCTTGATTTCGGCTCAGGTCGTGATCTCAGGGTCCTGGGACTGAGGCCCGCATACAGCCCCCGATTGGGCTCTGTGCTGAGTGTGGAGTCTGCTTGGGATTCTTTCTCCTTCCCCTTCTGCCCCTCCTGCTTATACACTCATGCTCGTTCTCTCTCTAAAAATAAACAAATAAACCTAAAAAAAAAGAAAAGACTCTCCTCTTCCTTTGCCCCCCCAAAATAAATAAATAAATCTTTTTAAAAATTTTTAAAAAATATATTGAAAAAGAAAAATTAATTCCCAAAACCAGACTGGGATACAGACTAGATGTTGGAACATCTGGACAGGGAATTTAAGATAATTATGATTAATATGTTAAAGGTTCTATTAGAAAAGGTAGACATCATGCATGAACAAATAGGGAATTCCAGCAGAGATATGGAGAAGGAGAGAGAGAACAGCAAAATAAATATTTCAAAAGATGATGGCTGAGAATTTTCTAGTTTAACACAAGAAAACAAATCAAAGATCCAAAAAATTGAGGAAATACCAAACAGGATAAGTACAAAATAAGTAAGTATATAAATATCAAATAAGTAAATGAACAGCAAAAAAATCACCAAGATATATCAGATTCAAATTACTGAAAATGATAGAGAAAATCTTGAAGACAGACAGCAAATAAAAGATACATTACATATAAAGGAACAAAGACTATCAACATTCTCATGGAAATTTATGCAAGCCAAAGACAATGGTGTTATACCTTTAAAATACTGAAAGAAGAAAATCTGTTAACCTAGAATTCTATATCCAGTGAAACATATCTTTCAAAAAATGAAAAATAAGATTTTTTTCAGATAGGCAAAATTGATGGAATTTTTGACAGTACATTCACACTATAATATTAAAGGAATTGTTAAATAAAAGGAATAACATCTAACAGAAACTTGGAACTAAACATACCTACACATACATATACAGTCAAACACACATAAATGAAGAACAGCAGAAATTTGTTCATAAGCTTGGGAGTGTCCCTCTTACACAGAGGGCAAGGAGAGACTGAAGAAAAAGTCAAGCCAGTCCAGATTGGGAGCTGGCAGGTTAAATAAGCAAGAGAACTTACAGATGAGTCTTGTCTTGGACAACCACAAGATATGTAGATCTCTAAACCTGCCCACCAGAATCTTAAAAGTTTATATAGAGGCCTTAATGGGGTTCAGTCATATACACCATCCAGTTGGTCTCAATACATTGCTCTCATAAGGCTAAGTCCTTGGGTGCCTGGGTGGCTCAGTCGGTTAAGCATCTGCCTTCAGCTTGGGTCATGATCCCAGAGTCCTGGAATCAAGTCCCGCATCGGGCTCCCTGCTCAGCAGAGAGTCTGCTTCTCCCTCTACCCTTCACCCTACTTGTGCTCTCTCTCGCTTGTTCTCTCTCTCTCAAATAAATAAAATCTTAAAAAAAAAAGGCTAAGTCCTTGAAATTGGCCCCATCAGAACATACATTTTTTCAAGGACAGAGGAGAGGGTGAGGAGCTAGGATCCAGCTCGAGGGTCAACTGACACTCAATGTCCTCTCAATACCTCCTCCAACAAAATTACACAGGTAAAGGTAAATATGAAATTCAGTTCTCTTTTTATTTTCAGTGGCTAAAAAAACTGAATAAAAAAATAATAGCAACAGACATATTTATGGCATATGTAAAAGTCAAAAGTCTGACAATGAGGAGGAATTGCTAGTTTACTTCTACGAGATCCTCACATTACACTTGAAGTTGTGAAATAATGTTTTAAGGGAGACTATAGTTGATAAACATGTATAAACTAAGCCGTGGGCAAACAATCCACACATGGCAGTGAGAAAAAATGAGTTCTATCTCACACTGACCTCTCCCTGCTGCCTATGCAAAGGGAGCAACCCTCATCCAAGGAGAAGGTGTCAGAAGTTTTATGAGACAGCGATAAGCTGAAAATTGACCTTGTAACCCAACCGAGGAAAGCAAGGAGGCTCTAACACCAAGTGTAAGATTTAAGGACGTCTAAGTCAGTAGGCAGAATTCCTTCCTTTCCCATATTCACGACTAGGTAAACCCTGAAAATTGACATTGCTACAAAGGGCACTTAAGAAGTTTCCCATAGCATGAAGCACAGAAGATGTTTTAGTAAGTGCTGAACATCTATGATGCACTGTGAGTAAGAAACAGGGAGTGAGAGCATCCTCCCCGTGCTGCCTTGGAAATATGAAATCACAATTTAACAGGCTGGCTTCCCTTAAAAAGGCACCATGCCATGTTAGGATGCTTATAATCGTATTTAGACCCGTGTAACCTGGGGTCAGTCATAATTCGCAGCTCACAAAAAGTCATAAATATCCACCTGCATCAGGGCTAAATCCATGACTTAAAGGACACAGGAGTGAATTACTTACTCCAACCGACCATGCTTAATACATGTGTATACAGGAAGATTAACTCAAAAGCCTCTTTACCCTGAAAATCAATTCTTCCTTTCTTAATACGGGGCTCATGTGGAGATAGCTGAGGCGATAGCGCTGTGTGCCCATAGCACCGAAAAAGGGAGACTCTTTCATCTTCTGGACTGTCACAAAGCCAGAGCAATATTTCTCATCTAGACCGCGTCCACACCAGCAGCTGTGGGTTTATTTTTATATAGTAAACCACCAAGATAAATATTTGCAAAGGGCTTATCCTTATCATGCTAAGAGATTTTGGGGTTGTTTTTAATACTGATCCTTCTCAGAGCAACTTTCACTCCAACACTCCCTGTCCTCCTCTATCCACCCCTCATCCTCTGACTTGTAGTGCTTTCTCCAAATCTATACAACAATGACAGAGAACCTCAGACTGGACCCTTTGAATTCTTTCTGATATAAAATCTGGTTTCTACCTTGGAGCCAGAGACAAGGCAGCAAAAAACTCCTTTTCGTCTTTCCCGCCTCCCATGCTCTTGATTGCTAGGAGGAAGAAAGGGTTGATCAGGGAGAGCCCATAAAAGAGCAATGCAGTGGGGGAAAGATATCTTTTGGTGTCACCCTGCAATGTTAAGCTCAAGGTAATCCCATTTATAATACTCAGCTTTAATTTAGGACCATCTGTATTCATATATACATAAAGAGATGTGAAGTATTATATATATAAAGTGTTATATCAAAAATATATATATACACTTTACATACACATTACACTTCTATTTCTGGTATTTTGTTTTATAGAACAGTGGTTCTAGGAAGCCAAAAGCCTAAATTAAAATACTAGTCTCAATATTTTTTATTGTGATTTTGGGGTAGTTCACTCTGATTCTGTTTCCATATCCATAATGATATAGACCTCAAAGATGTTTTGTGAAGATTAAACAAATACTAATGTATGTAAATTTGTTAAGAATAGTTTCTGGCACATTGTAAACACAAGTTAGTTTCCCTCCTTTGACTGATTCCTATTAAATTAATAAGTACACAAAACACTTGTATACAGACTCATAAGCACATTATGAGTCACGGTTATTATTACATTCTTTAGCTTCCTGTGTTTTTACACTCTCCCTTCTTCACTTTCATATAGAAAGCCATATTAGTTGGGCTGATCTTGAACAGTATGTATTAGCCAATTAAAATGTATAAATATCTTTTAATCACACTTGAAATCTCGTCTTTATTAAATAGGTTCAAACACTGGTCTGCCTTCCACATTAGTTACTCGCTTGCTGACGCCTCCATACCCACGCAGAAGGAGGAGTATAAATGGCCTGTTTACTAACCACAAATCTGCTGACATAAGAAGGTAATTTGAGAATAATGAACATTCCTTCAAGGTATACGCTGAATCTACTGTAAATTCTTCCCTTTAAGTTTACTCATCTATCAAATAGAACAGGAGGTTTTCACCTTATCTTCTGGAAATTGCTGCCAAGTGGATATATTGATCTAGCTGGCCATTTAATGGGCTGGATGTCAATTATATTTTACCACATTGGTAAATGGGGTTTATTTAATCCCATTCTCAGTTTAAAAGGTTTCAGCATTGATAAAATCTGCAAAGGCAGATGTGCAATAAATTGTGCTCTTTTAATGGAATTACTACAGAGAATAAAATGCCAAAGAAAGATGCTCACCCGAAAGTGTAAATCGCCTAAGGATTTCTCTACTTCAAATATATTTTAGAGGAAGTGCTGTTGACAAGTTGAATTATTTAACCCTTGCAAATACAGCTTCTCTTTTAAAAAATTATTTCCGTCATGTCAAAGTTATTTGCTCACAAGTAAAGAAAAGAGAAAGAATGGAAATTATACCATCCATTGGATTGATTTATTCAGCAAATTGGAATAATGTAAGGAAGATCAAATTTAATTCTGTATTTACAACCCACATCACCTTTCTCTGTAGTAAACAAGCTCTGCACCTTAGCTTAAATATATAGATATATATATAGATATAAATATAGATACATTTGCCTCAAACTGCCCCCTCCTGCTTACTTCACATTTGATTGCCAGTTTACTGTACCTGTTGCTCCAATGCTAAATGGCTGTTTTATATCTAATTGTCTCATTTGTAAGTTCCTCACCTTATTTATTATCCTACAAGATTCTTAGGAATGATTAAATTCTCTCTCTCATGTGTCCTCCACAGAGATTTTATCCAAAATAATGGCTACCAAATATACATGATGTTTATATCTCCAAAACACTAATCCATGCTCATAGTGATTTCAGAATTTAAATATAAAAGTCTAGAAGAAAACATTGGAGTAAAGAAAATATACAAATCAATTAAAATTGGCCAGTGTTTTTGTTCATTTGGAAAATTTCCAAGAGATGGTGCTATGTATGAATTTATCTTTTGCTTTGACTCAGCATATTATAAGTATTTCACTAAAACCCTTTTAAATATCATTTTATATGGCTGCATAATAGTCTATTTAATGGATGCATGATTGTATTTTTTATAGCTACTTAAATTATTTTTCTTCCAGTATTATTGAGATATATTTGACATACAATATTATATACATAAATACATACATGACATACAACAGTATAAGTTTATACTTATATATAGTGTAAGTATAAACAGTCTAAGTTTAACAGTATAAAGCGTAATGACTGGATTATTTATTTTTATCCTATTGAGTTGTATGAGTTCTTTATATCTTTTAGATATTAATGCCTTGTCAGATATATGATCTGCAAATATCTTCTCCCACTCCTTAGGTTTCCTTTTTATTTTGTTGGTGGTTTCTTGTATTCCAGCTTATTTTTTATTTTGTTGTTTGAACTTTAGGTGTCATATCCAAAAAATCATTGCCAAGACCCATGTCATGGATATCTACTTTTATTTCTGAATTTCTGCTTTCATAAGTAATGCCAGAAGAGATCATCTAAATTTAATATTTTCCCTGAAGATATTACTAGGTCAGCATGTATACATCTTTAAGCTCTGGATACATATTGCCAAATGGTTTCCAAAAATATATAAAGTGCACAAAATGTATCTGGAATTCTAAAATGTAAAATGTCACCTGACTTACTGGACCTCATTTAATGGAGAACATATACCATGAGGAACCCTGGAGGATCAGTATGGGAGTTATTTATTTATAAGAGCAGGTGGGAGCAAAGGGAGTGGGAGAGAGAAAAAGAGAATCTTAAGCAGGCTCCACATCCAGAGCGGAGCCTGATGCGGGACTCCATATCATGACCCTGAGATCATGACCTGAGCCAAAATCAAGAGTCAGAAGCTTAACTGACTGGGCCACACAGTTGCCAGTAAGGGATTTTTAGAAAGAACCAGTCACAGGTCTTCAGCTTTGCTTGGTTGATATTGGAGAGTCTAAGGAAGTGGGGTTAGTTCTAGAAAGGATGCTGTTAGAGGCAAGGGCAAATCTTTGATTGGGTATCTCATTGAGAAAGCAGTCTGCAGTGAAATAAAGCTTTGCCAATACACAATTGGTAAAGAAGTAGCAGTCACTCATTTTAGCCCAGAGAGTGAACGTTTGACACTTTGTTTGTTTGTTTGTGTTTAGAAAAACTTATGAAGTGGCCATGTTTTATCCCACCATATCATAAAATCAAAGTACTATCGTCTAAGGTTGGATTTCTATGAGATTGCTTATGTAGAATAATAGGAGGATAGCGTGGTCTAGCTGTGAGTGCCAAGACAACTTCTGGATGTGGGAAGCTTCTTTCGTGTTACTTTCTCAGAGGCTAATTGTATACTTTATTTGTTCTAGTTTGTAAAATATCCATAGATTTGCCACAGAAATAATAAAATGTTCGTTATGGGTGCTGAAAATTGTCTTAACTTTCTAACATCTGAAAAAAAATTGCATTCCAATATACATTTGCCCCCAGGCTTTTAACAGAAGAGTGATTGGAACTGTACCATTTTATAATTGCATATACAAATGAACTGAAAGGGCCATTTCATTGCATACTAGTCAGCACTGACTAACCTCATTTTTAGAAAGCTTATTTTGTTGCATAAGTGGATTGATGGGCGCACTTCCTAACTAGGTGCCTGGCATGTGAAGCTCTAATACTGGAATCGAGTATGATAAAAGTCACAGTCCACAGGCACCACTGCTCCTGCATGCCCACCGGTCGAGAGTTCTGCCTGTGGTCACTCTGGTAGCCTAAGCCTCCCACAGCCATTTCACTCAGCTCCTGTCTAAGTTCTGCAGTGACTATCTTAGGGGAACTTGATAGATACAGAAAAAGAGGTACCAAGAGGGGAGAGGGTACTGACCAGGAGGTAAGACTTTAGCTGCGTCAGAAAGCAGCTGTTGCCCAAGAGAGAGGCAGTTTTCTGCCGTTTGCTGGAGATGCCCAGTGGTCTGAGGCGTGGTGCAGAAAGAGAGGGAGAAATGAAACCACTTCTTGTTCATGCCCAGGTCACTAAGCTTACTTTTATTAGACAATGACAATAATTTTGAAGCAGGTCAATATTCATATTGCTTAACATATTAAACAAATGTTAAAATTGCTCTTTAAATTAATCAGTGTATATACTTCATTGAAATGAAATCAAGAAAGCATTTTGTTCTCAGGACCATGCATCTGGCAGTAGTCCAAAACTTTTATATGAAACTGAAACATCCTGGAATGATTGTTCGAAATGTAGTCTATCAGCCATTACTCCTTTATATTCAGATCCAGGAGGCAGGTGGTAGAGCATGGACATCTGCACTGCATGGATTTTGTTATGAGAAACCCTACAGAAGGCATCCTTCCCCTTGGAACCAGAGATGTAAATCAGTTATCAGCTTCTCCCCTAACCGTGGACACTGTTAACAAGAAGTCTTGATAAATAAATGGGTGTTTTAGGGAGCTTTGCTGTGATGGAACGCTTTGGACATAGAATTATTTTTAATCCTTGACCTTAAAAATATGCTTATCTGTGAAAAGCTTTCAGAGAAAACTTTCCCACTAAGATGGCTTTCATAAAAAATCTTCAGAATAGCAGGTTATATTTAGATACTGGAAGCTCTGGAAACAATACTTAACTTCAGCCCTCCCCTTGGAGAGGTTTGAACTATAATCTGAAGTGTTTAAGAAATGAATCTGATACTACACTCAGGCACCGGTATTTAGCACAGGACTTTATGATTCCTTCTAGAATGCCAATGGACTATGTTTTGATCCAACATAGAATAGGATAGCAGAGAGAAATTCTTCTTGTGTTTCTCAAATGGGCAAACAGAAGGAATCAATAGAGTGAGTGTAGGGGTGGAAAAGGTAATGATGAAGAGATGATTTAAGGCATTTGCAAGAGGGCATGAAGCAAATCTGGAAATTAAGCAAGTTGTCAGTAAGCGAAAGAGAAAATTAAGTAGGAACCCAGACAAGGTCTATTAGTACAATTGTGAACTCAGAGTATTACCAGCAGGACATGTAGGTGACAGATAAATGAGTTATTTCATCTACTCAGATCATTCTTCCTGGGATTAACCCTTGTTCTGTATTACTTGGCTTTGCTACACAGAAATATCCCAGACTCTTCCTCCTTTCTGAAACCAAATATCAGCCCAATATCTTAAAAACTCATACTGGCTTATAATTTTCATTAGAGTATCAGTTGCTCACTAGGGCATACAATGGCTATTAATGTCATCATTCATTATCATTGCAATAATTACTGTTCTCTAGAAACTTATTAGCCCAATCTGGCCCATATTCCTGGGCCAACGAGTTACTGACTAAACCCCCAACTTCACTTTTTAGAAGCTGAAATGAAATGCAAATGCAGTTTAAACAAAGTTATGTGTAGGTGCTGATGTTTCAAACCAGCTGGCCTCCTCAGCACCAGGAAACCTACATGAGCCCTTGTACGACGCTGCCTATGGGGTCTCCATAGAGGGGAGAAGTGGAGACAGAGGAGAAAGCGTCAACTCCAGAATCAAGTACCTTTTCTGAAAATGATTTTTGGTTATGGAGCAGTTTTTCAATTTCCTGTAGAAAGTACTTTCCATTTTGTACTCAATATGGCTGCTAAAGAAATCTTACTTACAATTAAAGGCATGATTTTTAAAAACTTCATCTCTGATGTATTAGGTACAGGCACATATTTCAGTCTTAGGCTCATGCACTAAAGTTGTTAATGAAACTACATTGGTGTCCACAGAATAAGCAAAATATTCTGGAATTTTCCATACCAATCCTTATTTTAAACATTTTCTTCTTTCCTCACAAAACACTGAAATACCTGGAAATATTACCATGTTTTCATAGCTAACTAAAGTGAAAATAAAATGTTTTTCACTTTCAAGCCTTGAGTTTTGGTTTGTAAAGCATTCTCTTATTTTAGAATGTGTTCCACTCATACAGATAACTATCCAGTTGGAAAAATAAAATGTCAGACGGGAAATGAGGACAGATATTTTGAATTCTGGCCCTTTGGTCCTCATGCTGCTTATGACTGTGAACGAGGGCCCTCAAGCTTCTTTGACTAGTTGCTCCATCTCCGAAATTATTTCTGAGTTTGAGAACCCACGAAAATACCGACGTACAAAAACACCAGCATTTTCTTAGCCTCCCCAGTGCCCTCTCTTTCTCATCTTCCTGTCTGTGCTTTCAGCGTCTCGCGTGTCACTTTGAAATGATCACTTTGCAAACACATTCAGGACTAGAGAAGAATCATCTGCCAGTCCTATTCTCTTTTAGCGAAACTCCCTCTTTTCATGTAGGACCTGCTTCAACAGAAGTGACCATAGCAACAAAGGAAATAAAATGAGAAGATTAAAGGAAGGATAGAACAGAAGGAAAGAAGATTTAAAGAAAAAAGGAGAATGGGGGATGGGTAGAACACATATTTGAATTCTGTATTAACAGCGATATTGGAGATCAGTGTCAAAAATTAAACAGCAGTGTTGTAGTCTAGACACCTAGGTAAAAACATTTCATTTATCTAGATTTTTCACTGAACGTGTCAAGCTACATAGGTTTTCAGATAACTGTAGTTCATTCATTTAAGAACTTTTCAACTACTTGGGATAAAAAGCATTTTCAAATATGTCCCATTCATCTCTGATTATAATATCCTGTGTGTGGATATTTAAACAATGATTCTTTCCTACTTTCATCCACTTCAGTATTGTGCAGAGTTAATTTTACAGTTCTTCTAGACCTCTTCAGCAGTTCTATGCATGAATGGTTTGATGTGTGATCATATGGAGGCAGAGCGAAAAAGCAAATAGTATTCTGTTCCAAGGGTCAGGAAATCTGATTTATCATCCCAATTTAGTTACCTGCTGCTGGGAGGTCTTGGGTAAGGCATGTGATTTTTTTAGGACTGTTTACTCATCTCTAAGACAAAGGCTAAACCCTCTATCAACTCACTATTTTGCCTCTGCAAAGAAAGAATAAGAAATGTAATGTTTTTAAAAAAATTATTCATGAATACAATAACAGTAATTTTTTATATCAGTATTATAATTCATAATGAATCCTCATACTATATTACTAAATTGTCAGTGCATGTGGACAGGAAGATTATATTATCTCCATTCTACAGGGTTAGAGAGATCGATCATCTACTACTGAGTTTACAAAAATATGATATGCAGGTTAAAAGTTGTTACATGCAAAAAAAAAAAAAAGTATCAGTGATCAAAGAAGTTTGAGAAATGCTAGTCTAAAGAGAGTTTCGAATTTCTTTCCTGAAAGAACACTCAGAGGTCTTAATACCCTCACATAGCCCATGGATGTGTAAGATAAGGAGATGGATTTTCTGCAGCATATTCAATTCCACACACCCTGAGGGACAACTTCTACAGAGCACTACTGGAGAATCTCTTCTAATACCACATAGCTAGCAATTTGCTGGAATTGGCTGAAAACAAATTTGAGGCCAAGCTTTCTCAAACCAAGAAAACAGTTGTTTCCATCAAAATGCAGTGAAGTCCACAAAACATTTTAAGTTGTTTGATATCAAATAACAAATATTTTTATTTCTTTGTTCCTTATTTCAACCCTAGAAAAAAACTATGAACTGGAGGTTATTTAATGTTTCTGTTATATTTTTTGTGACAGAATAATTCATTTGGATGTCAAATATTTTGATAAAAAATAAATAATCATTTGGGTGAAATATTTTGAGTATCAAATTCCCTGTAAGAATGACCCTGGAAGATTATGACCAATATTTGATTCACTATGTAATGGACAACTGGTATGAAAAGGCTGATTCTGGGGTAGAATTTTAAGGCAGAGCTGATGTTTATTCTGTAAAAGTCAAACAATGCAGTTTTGTAAATAACAGTACATACACATACACCTTTCTCTCCAAAGCCAAACTTTATAATTAACTTTGATTATGTAGATCTCATCAGTCATTAGATTCTAAAGTATAAATTGTCATCTGGAGAATATTATGTACATCCTATTCAGAGAACAATAAAGATTAGATAATCAGCATTAAAAAGAAGCCAATATAATTTAAGAAAAGCATGAGAAACACCCAAATGTGTACCAATTGAATTATAGTTAAGTACATTCTGATACATTTATGAAATGTGATGCTAAATAGACAAAGCCAAATTTTATATTTCAAATTGTATAAAGTTATACATAATATAAAAAATTTAATCTCTAGAGTACCTAGATATCTGTATCTCTCTACATATGTATATTTACTTTCATATCTGTATCTCTATAAATGTATCTATATATCTGTATCTTTTTACATGTTTATTTATAATATATATATAAATATATTTTATGTGGAAATTTGTTATATAATTTTATAATATTGGTGTGGAAGATGTCTGATTTTTACTACATGAATTTTTTCCTGCTTTGACATTCTTAGTATGTATATGTGCTAATATTTCCGTAGAAAATGAAAGATCCTGTGTTTTATGAATTTTTTAATTTTTTTTCTTTTCTTTCCCAGTTTTACTGAGATATGATTGGCAGATAAAATTGCAATATACTTATAGTATGCAACATAATAATTTTATATACATATTGTGAAACATTCACCACAATCAAGTTAATTCACACATCCATCACCTCACGTAGTTACCTTTGTGTGTAGGAGATGAGAACACTTAAGACCTACTCTCTTAGCAAACCTCAAATATGTAACACAGTATTATTAATTGTACATTAGGTCCCCAGAACTTATTTATCTTCTCACTGAAAGTTTGTACCCTTTGACTAGTTTTTTTCCCATTTATCCCACCTTCCAGCCTGTGGCAACCACCATTCCACTCTGTTTCTATGATGTTTGTTTTTTTGTTTGTTTTTTAGATCTCACATGTAAGTGATAACATACCGTATTTGTCTTTCTCCTTCTAGCTTATTTCATTTAGTATAATATCCTTCAGTTTCCTCCATGTCGTCACAAATGGTAGGATTCCTTCTTCTTTATGGCCAAATAATATTACATTGTATAATATGTACAACATTTTCTTTATCCATTTATCCATCTATGGACACTTGTTTCCATTTCATGGCTATTGTGAAAAATGCTGCAAAGAACATGGAAGTACTGATATGTCTTTCAAGTGGTGGTTATGTCTTCTTTAAATGTATACACAGAAGTGGGATTGTCGGATCATATGGTAGTTCTATTTTTAATTTTCTGAGGAAACTCCATACTGTTTCCCTTAATGGCTATGCCGGTTTACACTGGAGACAACCATCTACAGATGTTCCCTGTTTTCTACATTCTTATCAGCATTTATTTCTTGCTTTTTGATAATAGACATTTTAATGGATGTGAGGTGATATGTCATTATGGTTTTGACTTGCATTTTCCTGAGGACTGGTGATATTGAACATCTTTTCCTATACTTGTTGGACATTTGTATGTCTTCTTTGGAATAATGTCTCTTCAGGTTCTTGACCATTTTTAACTGGGTTATCTGGTCTTTGCTACTGAATTGTAAGAGTTCCTTTTATATTTTTGGATATAACCCCCTTATCTGATATATGATGTGCAAATATTTTCTCCCATTCCATAGGTTGCCTTTCCGTGTTGTTGATTATTTCCTTTGCTGAGCAGAAACATTTTCGTTTGATGTAGTCTCATTTGGTTTTTATTTTTCTTGCTTGTGCCTCTGGTGTCAGATCCAAACACTCATTGCCAAGACGAATATCAAGTTTTTTCCCATGTTTTCTTTTAGGAGTTTTATGGTTTCAGGTCTTAAAGTCTTAAATCCATTTTGAGTTAATTTTTGTGAGTAGTGTAAGATGGGGGTCTAGTTTCATTCTTTTACATGTGAATGTCCATTTTTCCCAGCACCATTTATTGAAGAGACTATCCTTTACCAAGTGTGTATTCTTGGCAACTCTGTCAAAAACAGTTGACTGTAGGGGCACCTGGGTGGCTCAGTCAGTTAAGCATCTGCCTTCGGCTCAGGTCATGATCTAAAGCCCTGGGATCAAGCGCCACGTCGGACTCTGCTCTGAGGGAAGCCTGCTTCTCCCTCTCCCTCTGCCTGCCGTTCCACCTGCTTGTGCACATGCGCTCTCGCTCGCTCTCTCTCCAATAAATAAATAATACCTTTGAAAAAATTAGTTGACTGTCTATGTGTGAATTTATTTCTGGGCTTTCTATTCTGTTCCATTGATCTATATGTCTGTTTTTTATGCCAGTCTTATACTGTTCTGGTTCCAATGGCTTTTTAATACTTACTTCATTTCTGAACTTTGGACTTAGGTTAATTCTAGGTAATTCCTCAACCATACTTTACCTGAATATTTGTAGGAGCAAAGAGCTGGAGGTGTAAGCATTGTTACCACTATATATTCCTATTTATTACCAATTGCAAAGTTTATCAGCATCCCTCTTCATTCTTCAATCCTAGGATTATCAGAGTTCCCAAACTGCTTCCAACTGGGTTAACACCTGAGTAACCTGTTGGGTGAGATTAATCTTAGCAGAAAGACATGACTTGCTTCTACTATTAACCCAAGGGGCCCTCATTAAATAAAACATCAATTTCAAGTAAGTTTATTGCTCCCCTCGCTCACTTGCTTCCTGATAGCTCAAAATTATTCTTATGCATCTTTTACTAATAATTAATGAGAATATTAGATGTGCACAACATGACTCCAGCACTTTTTCTTACTTAATACCTTTTTCTCAAGCTATGTGAAGGAAGATAGAATAAAGAACATGATGGTGGAGAGTGGACTCCATTAGGCTGGTGTTTGGAAGCATGGGTGAAAAAGTCCTCTAAGTCCTTCTTTTAGACTTGCAATCCATTAATATGTCATCCTGTGGTCCAACTTTATAAAATAGCATTGCAAATTTTCAATGGAATTATTAACTTGCCATTTTTGTTCACAGTCTCTGGAATCAGGAGGAACCTGAACATGGATTTGACATATATAATGAGATCCTGGATTATAGGTGAGAAAAAAACAAAGGCTAAGTAAGTTGAAATTGACTTTAATTCCTTAACTTTGCATATTTTGCTATACTAAATATATCTTCTATTATTTGATCCTTACATGTATGTGCAATTCAAACATTTTTATTTTACTTCAGCATGTGCCAGATACTATCACTAGGTTCTAGAACTGTGAAAATACTGACAGCCAATTTACTCCTAATTTCTTTACTTCCAGACACTATTAGACATTTTAAATTTATTACTTTAAAAGTAGTATTATTATCCATATTTTATATACAAGGAGATTGAAGATAAGAGGAATTAAATGTTTTTCTTAAACCCACACAGTGAGATGCTGTCAGAAATATGATTCAAACCCCAAGTAACTGCTAATACACTAATGCTAGTATGTAAATATATATCATAGATTAAAATAAAAATTATAGTGTAGAAAGCAGTCATAAAATTGGTAACTTTTTAAAACTTTTTTTCCAAGTGAGACGTAAAATAAATGCAATTACCTTTGCTTTTTACTCTGATTTAATAATGTAAGACAGTCTTTTGGTGGTAAGCCACTTAGTATCTTCATCCTGATACTTGCTTCAAGGCCTACTAGGGATGACGGTGGTAAGCCACTTAGTATCTTCATCCTGATACTTGCTTCAAGGCCTACTAGGGATGACGGTGGTGTCACTCCACAGAAATGCCCTTTGGGAACTCTTGTAGAAACACAGATATTTTCCACAAGAGTCTCAGACCTTTATAAGGAAAATCAAATGCAAAAGAAGAGCAATATATTCAACAATACATGTATGTACGTAGTTCACATGAGATTCAATTAAATCCATCAGAATTGGGTAAAAGAAATAATATTTATCAAAAGCTTACCAAAGGAAACAGTATCTGAGAATTGAAAGATAACTCAGAATTGGAGGACTTAAAGTAAGAGTGATATATTATTCAAACATTTGATCTACTTAAGCCTGTTAAGTGCTCAAGGCAGGGCTCAAATATGCCAAGTCCCGTGTATTGATTACTCTCTTAATGTGTACTCTAAGAGACCCTTCTAGTTCTATGGAGAATAAACACAAGAATAAGAGAAGATAGATGTAGATACTACCAGGGGTTGAGCCAAAGCACAAATACATGGAATGACTGAGGTGCTAGACTCCCTATGTATAGCATATTGAACATGAGCAGGGTTGGTTACAAGCTGAACAAAGCTTTGCAGAGAGTTGGACTTGACTACTACTTCCATCACTTACCAGTGTTAACTTGGACAATTAACTACACTTCAGTTTAATGATTTTTATTAGCTGCAAAACTGTTTTAAAACTATCTATTTTTCAATATTTAGAGAGTAAAATCATTACTGGTAAACTATTTACCCTGTGGTAGGCTCTTCTGATTCAGTGATCTTGGCTTACTTTCTTGAACTCTCTTCCTGTTCCATAATCTTTTCCCAGTCCCAGAAGACCATTTCCTTAAGACTCCACTGAGGATTCCCACCCGAAGAAGCATCTTCTGGTTAGGTCTCTTGCCCCTAGCTTCTGTTACTAGTCTATCCTCTCACCTTCCTTAAAACACAACCCTGCCCAGTTTTTCGATCCCATAAAGCCTTATACATGTATTTAATTGCATTATAAAGGTATTCTTGTTTATCTGTTTACTATTTTTTATTTGAATTCAAATAATTAACATATAGTGTATTATTAGTTTCATAGGTAAGGTTCAGCGATTCATCAGTCTTATATAACACCCAGTGCTCATTGCATCATGTGCCCTTCTTAATGTACATCACCCAGTTACCCCATCCGTCTACCCCCACCCTCCAGCAACCCTCAGTTTGTTTCCTATGATTAAGAGTCTCTTAACAGTTTGTCTCCCTCTCTGATTTCATCTTGTTTTATTTTTCCCCTCCTTCCCCTATGATCCTCTGTTCTGTTTCTTAAATTTTACAAAGAGTGAAATCATATGATAATTGTCTTTACCTGATTGACTTATTTTGCTTAGCATTATACCCTCTGGTTCCAGCCACGTCATTGCAAATGGCAAGATTTCAATTTTTTCTTGTTGAGTAGTATTCCATTATATGTATATATATATACCACATCTTCTTTATCCATTCATCTGTCGATGGACATCTTCCCATAGTTTGGCTGTTGTGGACATTGGTGATATAAACATTAGGGTGCACATGCCCCTTCAGACCACTACATTTGTATCTTTGGGGTAAATACGCCGTTGTGCAATTGCTGGGTCATAGCGTAGCTCTATTTTCAACTTTTGGAGGAACCTCCATACTGTTTTCCAGAGTGGCTGCACCAGCTTGCATTCCCACCAACACTTTTAGGGGGTTCCCCTTTCTCTGCATCCTCACCAACATCTGTCATTAACTAACTTGTTAATTTTAGCCATTCTTACTAGTGTGAGGTGGTATCTCACTGTGGTTTTGATTTGTATTTCCCTGATAACAAGTGATGTGGAGCATTTCTTCATGTGTCTGTTGGCCATTTTTATGTTTTCTTTGGAAAAAATGTCTGTTCATGTCTTCTTCCCATTTCTTTTTTTTTTTTTAAAGAATTTATTTATTTATTTGACAGAGACACAGCCAGAGAGAGAACACAAGCAGGGGGAGTGGGAGAGGGAGAAGCAGTCTTCCCACAGAGCAGGGAGCCCGATGCGGGGCTCGATCCCAGGGCCCTGGGATCATGACCTGAGCCGAAGGCAGACGCTTAACAACTGAGCCACCCAGGCGCCCCCTTCCCATTTCTTGACTGGATTATTTGTTCTTTGGGTGTTGAGTTGGATAAGTTCTTTATAGATTTTGGATACTAGCCCTTTATCTGTTAAGACATTTGCAAATATCTTCTCCCATTCTGTCTTGCTAGACACCTCTCCAAAGGCAAGGGAAACAAAGGCAAAAAAGAACTATTGGGACTTCATCAAGATAAAAAGCTTTTGCACAGCAAACGAACAGTTGACAAAAACCAAAACCTAAATCTTAATCTAAATAGTGAAAGGAAGGAAGGAAGGGAAGGAGGGAGGGAGGGAGGGAAGAATGGAGGAAGGAAGAAAATTAATGTACTTTATAGGGAAATAGAGATCCATTATCTAGTGTTGTGAAGCACAGTAAATGGGATCAGTGGTATTCACTGTCACATAAACTTTTGATGTTTTCTGGATGAAACAGATCAGGAAGAGAGGAGAAATGTTGGTGAGAGGAACAATCTGAGAAACTGTGGAAACAAAATGAATAAAATTTACCATAGACCCCCTGGCTCTTGCCTTGCTTTTATTCACATTGCCAGAGGCAAACTGAGTTCCATCTTTCTCATTGTAACGTCATTGTTTGCTTACCATCTCGTGACTAGGTTGTGAGCTGTGTCTTTTCTTTGAGCATCCTCAGATGCCTAGCACACTGTTGAATACAGATGTTTTAACAATGTTTAAATTCAGTTTTCATAAATAAATGAATAAATAGGATGTGAGGTTGGTGATAATGTAAGGGCCACCAATGTGACTTGGATATGTGAAAAACCTCTCTTTTGAGGCTCTCCTAACTCATGGTAGAATGTCCCTCTGTTTAACCTGAATAATCTGATAAATGACACATCTTCTTACGTTGTTTTATACATTGTATAGCTAGTTCCTTGTTTTATCATTTTCTGTATTTAAAAGGTTTATATGTCTGCCCTACAAACATCAGAAAGAAAATTAGAAGTTCAGAGTTAATGCTGTGACTCCAGCATTTTGAATATCCTCCCTACATGGGACTTTTAGGTGCCAAAAGACTGCATGGTACCATTTTTCAAGACACCTAGGAACTAACATATATCATACAGACCTGGGAGAAATTGATTTATGTACTCTCTGGATTTTGTTTAAAATTTAAACTTGACCTACAGGAGGAAATTTGAATGTGAATTATACTGCAAAAGAATAAGACATAGGAAAGTTCTACAAAGTTATCTGAAGAGTTTTTTTCATCTTGAGTAGATTGTCTCTCATATGATACTGATTTTTGTTATGGATGTTTTATTTGTATCTCTTATAAAGAAGTATCTCTTCCATCTGAAAATAGCTTAGATGCCAGAATTGGGCTTACTGAACATTCAAGCTCTTCTCTTTTCCAGTGAATCAGCGGAATAAAAACTGCATATCTACTCATGCTTTGTACACCCAGCCTTGGCCAGAAGAAACTGTAAACCTTTTTCTAATCCCCAAAAATATGTATATTTTTATAAGAGTAATGATTCCATGTGAATATCAGAAAATAGTATCTGCAAAAATCATATCGACAATTATGCAAGAACCTTGGTTTTTCTCTTCTCTGATCAGTGGTCCCAGCCTAGCATGCATCCTTCACTCTAGCAAGCAAGTTCATACACTCAGCAGACATAGAAGTGGATTTCTGTTCTTGTAGTTCCAAAGTAATTTTTTTCTTCTTTTGGAGAGACAGAGTGCATGCAAGCAAGGGGAGGGGCAGAGTGTGGGAATCTCAAGCAGACTCCCTGCTGAGCCGGGAGCCCCACAGGACAGGGGGCTTCCATCCCATGACCCCAAGATTAAGAACTGAGCCGAAACCAAGACCCAGACTGAGCCACCCAGGCACCACCTAAAGTGATTATTAATGATACCCCTTTTCACTCAGAGAAATGACCCAGTTTTGATGATATATTTTATGATCACCTATGAAACTAATCTTATAATTTATAGGTTAATTTTCTCAGTTGTCCACTTTCAGGTGCAACATGGCCATCAGAAGCCCATAATTGTATTTTATTTACTATGTCTTCCATTTGTTTCTCATCTGTCAGTACATCCAATGTGGCAGCTGAAAACAGTCCCAGAATTTTCTCCCATCTCTGCTAATGTCATCAAACCCTTACCTAAGTTCTCTTTGCAGCCTAGAAGGAAGTGGAAAATTGGACTTGCACAATTGGCTACCAAAGAGCCATCTCTGGATTCTGTTCCTGTTTGTGCTCTGGCTGCCAAATGTTGGATTCCAAGGAGGCAGTGCTGCATTTCTCTTTTTTTTTTTTTAAAGATTTTATTTATTTATTTGAGAGAGAGAGAGAGCACAAGAGGGGGGAGCAGGAGAGGGAGAAGCAGACTCCCTGCCGAGCAGGTAGCCCGATGCGGGACTCGATCCCGGGACTCCAGGATCATGACCTGAGCCGAAGGCAGTCGCCCAACCCACTGAGCCACCCAGGCGCCCCTGCATTTCTCTTTTAAAGAGAGATGCAAGGCCTGCATCGTTATCCTGCTGCAGTTGAAACACAGGGCATTTATGTTCTATTGTGTCTTTTTCATTAATTTTCACAGATTACCTGTTTATTTTAAAGATAGGGAAACTATGGTTGGATATGTTCATTTGGGGCAGTTAAAAAGTTAACTTGATCTACATGATCTGAATAGGGGCCAAATTATCTGGAAATTGTAGCTGTGAGAGGAGCCTCCTTTGAGTTAATTTGAATCCATAGAATAGATTTGATAATATGTGTTTAAAAATATAATTCTCACTCCTTCACATATGTAAATTAGATGAAACTGAAGGGGCGCCTGGGTGGCTCAGATGGTTAAGCGTCTGCCTTTGGCTCAGGTCACGATCCCAGGGTCCTGGGATCGAGTCCCGCATCGGGCTCCCTGTTAGGCGGGGAGCCTGCTTCTCCCTCTGCCGCTGCCTCTCTCTATCTCTCTCTCTGATTCTCATGAATAAATAAATAAAACAAACAAAAAAAGAAACTGAAGTAAGAGAAGTGACATGAAGTAGCAATCCTCCAGTGTCCAGCTTTAATGAACAATTTATAATTAGGTTGCACTTGTTTTGCATCTTTTCGTATTTTCATCCTGTTAGTGCCTCTTTTGAAAAATGAGTTTTATAAAGCCATTGCCTGATATTCCTATTAAATTTAGCCCTAAACTTCAAGCAAGGCTTTTCCCAGATTTAATATTCTCTGTTTTGTTGAATTAGGTTCTAAATCTTGATTTCCTATGGATATTCTGGATTATTTGTATATATGGTTAAAGTCCATCCTTTTGAACTAAGCAGGGCAAGTCATTTTCATCTGTCTTCAGTCTCCCCTCATTCCTTTGACCATTGAGAAAATTATGTACTTTTCTCAGCGATATTAAGACACTTATTCATTCATGTAGTAATACTTTTAAACTCCTAAAATATGCTTGGAGTTGCTTTCTATGTGTAGACTCAGCAGTGAACAAAATAAGCAGGATCCTGCTCACTTAAAACTTACTTTCTTGCATGATGAGAGTGTAATAGGAGAGGGGAGACAGATAATAAATCAACGAGTAAATAATTGCTGATAGTAAATGAGATTAGGAAGAATATAAAAAGAGGTTAGTAAGATAAGAAATAATTACATAACTCAACAACAACATACAGAAACCACTCCAGGGATTAATAAGATGCATTTAAATGTATGTATTATATGTGTTACATACAATATGTATAAAATATAATATATATTGGCCCATGTCTTGTATATATATTGCAACTTCAATAAAAAAAAAAAACTTTCATCTCCAACATTGGAAAACTGCCAGACATAGCCACAAAATTGCCCTTAGGAGAAATGCTCATTAAGTGATAAAAAAGTAGAAAATCTGGGTTTAAATCTATACTTCAAATCTTATTTACTATATGGCATGGGATGGTTATGTACCATTTGATATCTGAGTTTTCCTACCAATAAAATGAATGAACTCGGGGGGCTTCTGTAAAGCACAAATAAAGTAATGCAAAGGAAAAATACACATAACAATAATTGTACAAAGAAGACAGTATATTTGGGCGCCTGGGTGGCTCAGATGGTTAAGCGTCTGCCTTCGGCTCAGGTCATGATCTCAGGGTCCTGGGATCGAGTCCCGCATCGGGCTCCCTGCTCCTTGGGAGCCTGCTTCTCCCTCTGCCTCTCTCTCTCTCTCTCTGTCTCTCATGAATAAATAAATAAAAAAAAATCTTTAAAAAAAAAAAAAAAAAAGAAGACAGTATATTTATAGTCCCAAATATCAGTGTAGTAACTCTACAGCTACTTAATAGAACTGGAACTCTCCTTCAATTCATAAAAACACTCCTGCTAGCTCAGACCAGTGGTACTGCAGTAATAAAGTCATGCTTATCATGCTTGGAGATGAGTAAGGGGCCCTGTAATGTGTTAATTTAACAGATATTTATTAGACATTTATTATATGCCCAATACAGCACATGTTTCCATCAAAAATGAAAGTAGAGAACCTATTCTGAACTCTGGCAAATCTTCAAAGAAGACCAACCAGACAGGTGTCAACTATATTAACTCATAGGTTGAGCAGATTTATTCTATCTGGGCTAGAGGTCTACTATTCTTTCTCACTTGACTTAGCTTTGGTTTCTATTTCCATTTCTAAAGCCCAGTCTCAGAACATAAGCCCAGCCTTACGTTCATCAAGCTTCAACTCCATGCCAGGAACACTTGTTTTCCTAAGTGTTATTTGTTTATCTTCACAATGTCCCTCTGGGGTGATTATTATCAGCCAGTTGGTCCCTAGAATCAAACTGCCTATGCCTCAATTGTGTGTTCATAACTAGGAATAATGACAACACCTACTTACCTCATAGAATCAGAGTGAAGATGAAATTAATATTCAGGTAAAGTAATTAGCTTACTGTCTTGCATGTAAGCACCCAAAATTATAGTTATGAGGATGGATATGATTGTCCCCATTTTACAAATTGGGGCCAACCTAAAAAAAAAAGAAAAGAAAAAAACAATTTGCACTACTTTTTAAAGAATATCAACTTGAACCTGAATTGAGTTCCTCTGATTTCCTGCTCTATCCAGTCATAACACCTTGTGATGTCACCATATAATCCCTGAGATTCCTGGCTTTCAAACCTGGCATTGAAGAGGGAAGAAATCCTGATTTGCTCCTCATATTTCCTAGATTTCTGCCCACAACCTGGCTCAGCACTCCATCATTTCTGTCAGTAACAATTTCTTGCTAATTTCTTCTCAAAGTGTTCAAAGGAAGACACATGTTTCTGAACCCAACGACAGATGATACAGGGCTCATTAATGCTTTAAATAAATGAATCCATCAGGGCGCCTGGGTGGCTCAGTTGGTTAAGCGACTGCCTTCGGCTCAGGTCATGATCCTGGAGTCCCTGGATGGAGTCCCGCATCTGGCTCCCTGCTCAGCAGGGAGTCTGCTTCTCCCTCTGACCCTCCTGACCCTCCCCCCTCTCATGCTCTCTCTCTCTCAGTCTCTCTCTCTCAAATAAATAAATAAAATCTTTTAAAAAAATAAATAAATGAATCCATCATTTTGTTAATTTAATATAATTATAATTTTGATTATAGTTAAACATTTAAATTTATTTGTGTTGAAAGAATACACTTGGGTCTAAGGATCTCAGACATTTTTATAGTCACTTCAAGACCTTCTATGGTCAAACAGTTCAAATTGTTTAAAAGAGAGAGGGAAAGAGAAGAGAATTTTAGAACTAGAATACTTGATCTAAAAACATTCTAGAATTGTGAAATATTGCCAAATTTAGAACATAACCAAACTTTCATGACATTGTCATAGATTATATTTAACTATATATTAACTATAATATGGCTCTAAAATGCTCTGTCAACCTCACAGCCTTATTGTGCACATTTAATGAGTCATAAACATAAACATGAGTCCAAGAGTCTAAAGCTAAACAAATATAAGAGATTGCTACTATTATTATTTTTGTCCACTGACCCTAGATTAAAGCCTTGATTCTGTCACCTAGTGTAAATTATTTTTTTAAAAAGTCTCAATCCAGAATTTACTTCTATGTCCTAAAATAACTGTCTTTATCACTATTATCATCATCATCATCATCATTGGAGTCAAAATTGGTGGTATTGTTTGGTTAGTTCTTTCAGGAGCCTGGAACAGACAAATGCAAATTCTCTCTCAGAGAATGCTTACGCAAAGGGACAGGAGAATTTTTACAAAAACAAACAACAGAACACCTAAAGAAACAAACCCTTATGAGTTTGTCAGTAAAATAACAACCTGCATAATCATACTCACAAAATTTGTGGGTTTAATTTTTTGGATAAATTTCAAAATAAATATATTTCTTATTATATAATATTTGTATTCTTAAATACCTTAAAGAAATAAAGTACTATTTTAAGAATTTACTGAAAAATAAAATACATTACCAAGAATGAATGGTACACTTTTTAAAGAACCAAATCAAACTTCTAGAAATTATACACACACTTTATAACTGATAGTTAAATATAAGATTAACCACAACTAAAGATAATTAGTGAAGTAAAGAAAAAACCCAGATAAGTCAATCCAAAAGGCAACGCAGTGTAACCATTAGACAGTGTGAAGGAAAGACTAAGAGACTAAAATTATGTGAAAAGATCTACATTAATATACATTTTAACATAGTTCAAGAAGACAAGAATAATAATATATTTAAGAGGTAATGACCAAGAGGTTTCTAGAATTTATAAAAGATAACAATCCTCAGATTCAGGAACTGCAACAAATTCTAAGCAGGATAATTTAATAGAAATACATACCTATATCATTATAGTAAAATACTACCCAAAAAAAGAGCATGTTAAAAGCAGCCAAAAAGAAAAAAATAGACTGTATACCCAAAAAATGAAAATTAGGTTGTGGAAAGGGAGAGGATAGAAATTTAAACAACACAGGCAGGGAAGTGTTCATTGAGGAGAAAATAAGTAATAACCAAAAGTAGGTGAGAGGGTAAATCCTGAGGATATTTAAAGAAAGAATATTTCAAATAAAAGAAACAAGTATAAATGTCTTTAGGCATGAGTAAAGACAGCATGAGCAAAGACAGACTGACTGAAACAGTGACCCCAGACTAGAACCATTTATTGGTATCATCTGGGAGGTCATTAGAAATACAGAAACTAAGTCCTTACTCAGACCTACTGAATCAGTTCTACATTTTGACAAAACCCCTAGGTGATTACTAGGTAAATAAAATTTTCAGAAGAGCTGAGCTAGATAGGAATAGGGGATGAGAAAAGAGAAGTAGCATGGGACAAGTTTACATAAAACCTTGTTAGATTTTCATCCTGAGTTATAGGATAGCCATTGCATAACAGTGAGCTGAACAGTGAGTGATCTCCAACTACTGTTGGCTCAGATGCTTCCTTTGTGTCAATCATTAAAAGAAGACATTATTTTCTCCAGACGGTTTACTATCTATGATAGCACTGTCAGAATAGGTGCACAATTCCACAAGCGGTATGAGAATGATGTTCTCTACAACTGCACACTACACAATCACAAATAGCAGGCTTACAACTTATATTTTTTAAGGATCACCCAGCATTCTATGGGGAAAAAATGGAAGCACAAATACCATAAGATTTGAGGGCTTTGTCCACAATCCAAGTAAAAGATGATGGTGGTTTGTTTGAGAAGATAAAAAGTTGTAGAATTCTGGATGTAATTTGAAGGTAGCCCTGACAGGATTTACTGATAGATGTAAGAAAGTTAGTTACACGTTTTGTAAACAATTTTTGTAATTTTTATAAACAATTTTTCTGAAACCTCAAATTCCTCTGGTTTAGGTAGGGTGCATTACAATATCCTTTTTAATAGACAATGCATGTACAGTAGAAATTGATAGTTTTTATTATAGAAACTCAAAAGAGTAGAATCCACTTGTTAGAATCATTCCAGTTATTTCTCTTCTATATTCAAAGAATCCAGGTTACTTTGTCTCCTCTCTCCTCTGAATCCCAGGAGTTTTTACTTACTTTTTCTGTAGTTGTACAGCACACACTTAAGGATTGGGAGTCATACCCTGCCCTGTTGAGGGCAGAGTATCTACATAAAGTATTTGGAATTCTTCTGCATGGAAGAATTGTCTGCTCCTCTCCATGTATTAATTTACTAAAAACTAATGGGCTCGGAAATTTAGTTTAATTTTGGATTATATTTTAAGAAACTTGATTTATTTTGATCAAGTTGTTCCATCTTTGGCCACTGGGAGCTCTTTAGTTGGTTCCAGTGTCCCTTTGACAAACTGTCTTCAACTTTTTTGAGCTTTCTTTTATTTCTGGCACAACAAGATATTCCAGCTTCATCTTGGGTATTTTCTGCCCTAGTCCTGGAGTCAACCATCTTTATAAGCATCCCTGTTTATTGTTTGTATGTTTTGTTGTTGTTGTTGTTGTTGTTTTCCTATTGGAGAATGGTATTAGAAACCAAGATACAGATGTGCCTCAGAGGCTCAATTGGTTAAGCGTCTGACTTGTGATTTCAGGTCAGATCTCATGGGTTGTGGGATAGAGCTTTGCTTTGGGCTCCATGATCAGTGGAGAGTCTGTATCTCTCCCTCTCCTTCTGCTCCTCCCCCACTCACTTCCTCTCTCTAAAATAAATAAATCTCAAAAAAAAAAAAAAAGAAACCAAGATACAGATGAGTATGCTCATTGTTAATGGGGTATCATTTTTAAGCACCTCAGCTGACCAAAACGCATGTATGTATACTACCCAGGTATACACAAAAATCTATGCATATGTCTATATATAACTGTCTGTATCCATATTAAACTAACCATGAGTTCATACTGACATCTCCAACTCTAATCCATTACTACGTGGATTATTTCAGCCCCCTCCCCTTGCTTATCTATAAATTCCCATTACAGGAGTGAGAAATACAGCTCCATTTACTTAATTGTTCAGTCTTAGTATACATGTATAAAATATTAGAATTGTGAACCCGTGCCCCTGTGGAAAACAACTTTATCAACTAGAGTACAGTGTTTATGTACAGTTCCTTTTACTTTTTACTATTACAGATTATACTCATTTTCAAAAGTTGCTTAAGTCAACACCTTCCCTCCCCCTTTTAAATTCATGTTTTACTGCTTTACTTAATTTGCATTTTACTTCTTCCTTCCTCATTAACATTTGCAAACATAATAAATTGATGTAGTGATGTATGTCTCTCTGTGTGTGAGATCCATTGTTAATTTTCCCATCATGAAGCTAATCTAAATGATCTAAACACAATTAATGATCTAAAATAGAATTTTCTACATCTTGTAAATTTGATTTATTTTCAGGTTTTGTAAAGTTTTTATTTAAATTCCAGTTAGCATACAGTGTAATATTAGTTTAAGGCATACAATATAGTGATTCAACACTTCTGTATAACACCCAGTGCTCATCAACAAGTGCGCTTCTTAATCCCCACCACCTATTTCAGGTTTTTTTAACAGCAAAATTATTAACCATTTTGTTTTTCCTCAGAACTCTGTGCTGAAACAGTACAGCAGAGTGCATGGTGTTCTTCTCTAAGATAAACTTACAGTAGTTGGAGCTAACTCTCTCCCAGAGGAGAGATTTGATTTCACTGTTTTTCTCCTGATCACACAATGTATAATTTCTCCACATCTTCCTTTCAGCATTATCGGGCATACACTTTAGATAGAAAATCTGTCTAGGAAGGAAGGCTGCATATCAATGTTGTTGTCTTCTCTGCCTTGCTATTAAATATTAGCATAGTTTAAGACACCACATAGATTCTTCATATTTTTGACCCAATATTATGCAAATTGCAACCTAGAAATAACCTAAATGTGATAAAAATGGTAGAGAGAAACCTTCAGCCTTGTGATTACCAAGCATATGGCTACACATCATTTAGTTAGGGTGGTGGGAAAGTTTAAAGATAAAACAAGGCTTGCTCTGTGGTTTTGACAATGAAGACAGCTCACTTCCTGTGTTGAGTTATTTAATATAAAGATCCTGGGCTTCAGATTCTAACAGACCGGGTACGTGGTCTGCATGGAAAATAGTTAGCTCACAAGGAAGTTGTAAAGATCAAATTTCATGTATAATAACAAGTGAAACTGCCTAGGACAGTGACTGTTACATGCTAAACAGTTAGTGAAGGTTAGCTATGTCTCTCTTCCTCCCACCTTAGTTTCTTTCTCCCTTTCTTTAACCCAACAAATATTTTTGGTTTCAGGCTATGTTCCCTCATCCATTGGCTCCTTTGCTCACTCATTTATTCCATTCTTATTCCCCTTTCTCCTTTCTTTCTACCTTATTCTCTTCTTCCTTCCCTTTATCTTTCTCTCTTTCTCCCTTTCTTCCCCATTTCTCACAGGATCTGATTTTATTTTAAAGGTATTTCAAAATTATAAAAATGCTATAATATTTTAAATCAATGCATGGCATTTTTTAAACTTAGGGATCTTCAGACACAGGTTGTAGTTATTCTGCATCAACATGGGGCTGGGAATGGAGGTGAGATCTGATATTGGGTCAGAAACGCATTAAAGATCTCAAAAGGTGCAGGAGACTCACCCCTGTGGATCTGAGCTGGATTTATGGGAAAGCCTTCTCTAATAGAGGAGATCCATATGCAGACAGTGAACTTTTTCAAAGCCAAACTTCCAAAAACAGGATCTAGCTGGTTGCTATTACTAGGAGATTCAGCCTCTCCATGGATCTTCAGGTATTCATACCCAAGTGAGTTGGTTACAGCCACAGAGACATCAGGTAAAGTCAGTGTGTTCAACCCTTCCCCCTGAGTCCCAGTACCTCCACAGATAGTATGGTTTAACCAGTTGCAGTCTAACTTCCAATAAAATCATTCACATCACCTTTCTTCATCTTCTCTGAAAAGATACTATATGATATGTTAGCAAAGGCATTGCTGAAATCAGTCTTCTTAAGCCTGAAAATATTTGCTTATCTGTAACCCAAGAAAGTTCATGCAACAGTTTTTGTTAAATACAAGGTATTTTTCCTTCTCCAAATTATGCCGATATACAACTGAAGAAACATGTAATTAATAATAAATATTGATGGACAAACTATCGTCAACTGAGAAGTTGGGGGACTATTTTATAGTGTTCTTTTGGTTTTTTTGTTCTCAGTCGTTCTATTTTCATTTTTCATTCTACTATAAACTTGGGATACCTATACTATATATTTCCATGTGGTATTAATCAAAAGAGTATACATAAGTTCAAGAAAAACTATAGATGGGGCGCCTGGGTGGCTCAGTCGGTTAAGTGACTGCCTTCGGCTCAGGTCATGATCCTGGAGTCCCGGGATCGAGTCCCGCATCGGGCTCCCAGCTCGGCAGGGAGTCTGCTTCTCCCTCTGACCCTCCTCCCTCTCATGTTCTCTGTCTCTCATTCTCTCTCTCTCAAATAAATAAATAAAATCTTTAAAAAAAAAA